>NW_015378432.1:0-32668 GCF_001204775.2 Aspergillus nomiae NRRL 13137
CCGTTACCTCGACAATACTATACGATTACAAAGGTACTACTTGATGAGACATTAGTACGTCGCTCTAACAGAATTAGCCCATACAGCTGGATCAAAGCACCCTCCGCCGACAGTCCCGTGCACGCAACTAGAACAGGTAACTGTGCAACGATTCATCACTTTACGTAGTTGATCGAACTCCGGGGGATTCTCACCGTTTGCCGGCGCGGTTTATTTTACCTCAGTTTTGAGGAATGGGGTGTAACCGGCGCACGTCAGCCAAGAGCTCCTCTCTCTCTTTTTGTTTTGCCCTCCATTCCTTTGGTCTTGCATGTGTGTACGATTAATACTATTAATATTACAAACCAATCCCATCTGCCTCATCGGTATCCCACTTCCTTGAAGCACAAGCGACAAAAGCCAGAAACCATTAGTGCAGCAGCATTGAGCCCTAACCGATTACCTTATGAAAAGCATAAGAAAAAAAAAGTCTACACAATGGCAGTTGGCAGGGCTGAACCCAATTGCTCCAAGATGAGAATTACACTCGTAGATAGATTCCATCCTAATAGTTGTTTGGTTATGCCAGTGGGGGTGGAGTAGAAACATACAAGATTTAGTCAAGGATTCGAGTGGTGTTGGAGTGAACAAAAGACCCCACAGAAGACCCGTGGTTGAGCTCCTCTATTGAGACTCAATTCTATGGCTTCGGGAATTCCTGACCCTGACCCAGTACCGTTGATAATAAATCAGGTGGATGTGATTGAGAGACGTGGAAAGAGGGTGGGTAAAGTTTTTGATTTGTCTTCTCTTTGACAGTGTCGTCGATGTCCCATGGGTTGGCTGTAACGGGTGTCAAGAAAACCTCACCCACACAAAAGAATTTTTTTGGGAACCCTCGAAATCGACAGATAAAATTTTTCAAGAGGCAAACCCGACTCATTCTAGAAATTCGAAGAATAAGCCAAGAACCTTCCTGACGTCGCGGACAGCAAATACGTCCAGCTGTATCTTCGAACGAACTACGTAAATGCCTCATGCCATGGACTGGAGATGGCATGGAGGAGTGATATCAGTAGTCGACTTTCGATATGCATTAGAACGACACACTATTATCCCGCAACGGATCCCAGCCAACCAACAGTGAGGCTGTCGACATAAACGGGCGAGCGAAGTGGAAATAATCGCCACCGGATTGGGGTCGCCGCAGCTCTGATGGGGGTGTGGCTCCATCTGTGACTCGCCCGACCGCTTTCGATGCCCGTTCTCGACGTTTTCTAGAAAACTGGATCGAATGGAACGGTGCGAATTAGGTGCATTCTTCGTCCAAGAAGCTGGGATTCGCCTTTGGGTCGCATTTTAGGTCGGATGTCGGCAATCTGAGCGTATCTGAGTCTTTTTGTGTGAGATATCGTTTTGGTTGCATTGTTGTTCGGTGGACGGTGTGGCCATGTGAGATCGAAATTTTTATTTTTTTTTCATTACCTTATTTGCCTTCAGATTGGTTTACTCCAGAATGTTACGTCATAATCGGCAGTCCGAGGAGATGCTGTTTTTGTTTTCCACACACGCACGCACATACACGGTCGGGTAAATTGGTCGGGATTCAAGAGAGCCACTGGCAAATGGACTCAATTAATTGGGATTTCCTTCTTTGGGACCTGAGGAACAGCTTGCCATGTCGGGCTAGACCATACGGTCCCGTTACGTAAGTCTCAGCGGATGAGTAAGCCCCTACCGCTTTGGGTAAGTACCTCTCGTTTTCCCTGTCAGGGTATCCACGGTGCCTCACTATCGACCGACTGACTAGAGCCGCGTACACACACAGACACACACACAGACGCATATTTCCTGAACGAGGAAACTATCAGATTCCTCACCGTGTCCCGGAAGATCTTGCCGGTTTCGCCTTATCTACGTGCATGCTGCTAGTTGTACGACGGCGCTAACGACAATTGTCCGCCCGGATATTACTTTGACATTTTGTGGGATATATTTCCTAGTGTCCATAAGCAGCAACCTGCGACGTACCTATACCAAACCGTCGACAGAGAGATAGCACCGTCATGCGAGAGAGGATGGCGCTATATCTCAAATGGATCACCGAGGTCTTCCGTGGTCCTGAATGAAACATAGCTAACGAGCTGTACCTACAGTAGCACCTCTTTTAGCCCGCTCACTAACCGCTAGTAACAGAAACGGGGAAATTACTTCCCACTCACCGATGCTAAATTGCAAATAATCCCCCCAATCCCCACCGGCGATCGCCCGTCGCCAAGCTGTCTCATCGAGGATCGTGGTGAGGGATTTTCTCCCAGTGCGGTCGTATTATCGTCGCTTCCCGAGGTTGCTCCATGGTTTGGGTGTGGTCTTGTTCGCCGTCTTGGACCTTTAATGTTTTCCCAATCCAGAATTGATCTCGGTTGTGCTCGCCAAGAGCCAAGACCTGGTCCATCGGGACAGCCATTGGGGGGGAGAATCAATTATTGTCTAGCTCTACATAAATCACGGGGATTCCGTTCATGTCGCGCCTGCAGGACTGCACAATACGACATCGGGTTGCCCCAGATGGGGGCGTTTGCTCATCGAGATCCCATTTGCAGTTTAGACGGAGGTACATCATCTCTTAGGCGAAATCCTTCCCACCTTTCCTATCCTGTACAAGACGGCCGCGCTCAGACGAAGCTACTAACGTGTCCCTGCTACTATGAGAGATTTTCCCCCATTATTAGGCCCTTTCCCTCTACGGTGCCACGGTGGCAGCGGGCAACGCCAACGTGACGCCAATCGGCTTGTTCAATTTTATTACTCCATGGAAATCATAGATAATCAGTCATGAGATGATAAGAGCTCCGTGCAGCTACCAATTGCCAAATCAGAAGGGGCAACACAAGGGCCAGTCTCGGGGTAAAGCCGAGCCCGACTCGGAGATGATCTGACTGACCATCAGTTGCCCCCAACCCATAGCTTGCTGTCGCCCATTGTCCCTGCGTCATCTTGTGCGTGATTGTCGTTCATAACCATTGTTTAGAATTTCTGCATCGGCTACTCACGGTCTCGCGGCCGCTCTAGAGGATTTGTTCTACGAGCAATGCAACGGCTATCTCGGCGTCCAACATGACGACAGGAAATTAGATGCTAGAATTGAGAAAATCAACGCAATTCTTTTTCTTTCCAGGGTCCTAGTCTCCATTAGAAATTCCAATAATCTCTGGAGGTGCCCATCCACCGGATGCATCTGACATGACATCGGGATATTTCACCTCGGCAAGCCCCCTGGTCTCGGCCCAGCCCAAAAACTGGCCGCCATCGGCGTCACGGGAATCGGCACGCGATGCCCGCCTCCCCTTCCCTATCACCGTCATTCTCTTGGGCCTGGTTTTCCTCTGGATGTTTTCTAGCGCTTCTATCTGACTGTCTACCCCTGGATATGGTCAGGCGATCCGCCGATGTTCCATGGTTGGAACAGTCGGTCAGCGACTAAGAACTTTCACTCGGCGGTTGACGCGACGCGACCCAAGATTAAAAATCTGTTTAGGCCAAATGCTCCATGAGACAAGTCTCTCCCGACCATGTTGTTTCGGATGCTTCCTGCGCGGGGCAGTATGTACAGAACTATGCAGGAAGTATGCTGAAAATTGGTCCGCCAAGGGAATAGAATGCAATAGGGTCGGTGAATAACCTTCCTGGCGGAATTCTGGGCCCGCGATCAGAATCTCCTCAGGGAAAATATGATATCAGCGCACGACTGGTTGTCTCAGCCTGGGTCGTCGCAATAACGGAGGTCTCTCGATTGCCCTGCAGTGTGGTCTGCGAAGTATATTCAACCTATAGTAGGCTGTGCAACGCTCGCTGCCAAGGGATCTTCAGCATGGATATTCCCCGCATGATACATCCTGGACGACCGTCTATCTGATCTCATGTGTCCGGCTCTCTTCAAAGCAAGAATGTCAACCTCCTTGCGTGATTGAGGTCTGCCAGGCTGCGTGCCACGGTACTGGTTACATAGTGGCACATCGACCCTGCAGACGTGTTCATTGGAATGCTTGGGACCGATTAACGAGCTGCGCGACGCCATCGGAAGGCACTCCCGGGATAGAGACATACATGCACGCCTACTCAATCTCACACATACAGCACCCCATACGTCCAGCCAAGCCAGGCAATGCAAGGCGAATCATCCCCGTCGGAAAAAGGCTGCACCAAACCCTCCTAGAAGGCAGCAGGGACCTCCATTGCATACTCCATACAGTTCCCCGAAACGAGTTCGCGATCGCCATCCGAGCGCTGATCGCTATCTGCCTACGAGACAGTGCCCAAGTGGGCGATACTGCCGACGCCCCATGATGTCAAAGTTTTCTATATTCAGTATACTTTCAAGACATACGTAGGCCCTTTGTACACGCTGTTCCCCGTAGAGACCGTGGCCGTAGATGATTGATGGATGCACTGCAGAAGATGGTGGTCGAACCCAGCCATCCGATCAGGCACCACCGATTGTTGAACGTTCACTTACCGCAAGGTTGACAGGCAGTGATCGACAATGCGTCAGGGGCTGTGATGAACTTATTCTTCACCGCCAAGCAGGTGAAGTGTTCGCTAGCATTGCGACTTGTATGGGGTCCAGAAGCCCGCAATTGAGGGGTAATGCTCTGGTGCATGGATCGCGTGAGTCCATCCCCAGGAAGAAACGCGGACTGTGTCTGTCGTTGGGGGGGCTGTTTGTGGTGCCAACCCAACCAGCCTGGAAATGAAGCAATCCATTGACTCCCGCCAAGCAAATGATGTGCAGTATCAGCAAGGCTGGTGCTTGGCGGATATCCCCTTGGGACAGTCCGTCTATCAATAGCCAACTCACTGTACGGAGTAAGAGAAAGGAAATCTATGACCGTGCAAATGACATAACATCAGACCACTATCGCTACACTTACCTCACGCACCCTGGACTACTACTAGTAGTATTACTAGTCCCAGCTGTCCACTTTCTCCCCATGGAGTATCCGCACTCCATCTTTCTTTACCCCCTACCCCTATAATCTAACTCGCATAAGTGGACTCATAATAATGATAATAATAATAATCCCACAATCAATAACAGATGATAATAACAATCATAATCGAAGGGCAAATTACAGTAGATGATCCCATTCAATTCGCATTCCTCCCCAACCACCTTCACGGTGACTCCCTCTGACTTTTCTCCTGAAATTCTCGCCAAGTCCACCCTAACCCATGCATTCCTCTTCAACTATCGCTCTTGGCATGTCTACCACCCCGAATTCGAAGGGATACGCACTGCCCCCCGGACAGGTACAAACAAGAAGAACACAAGAAAATAGGCTCAAAAGTTAAGTACGCAGGCGAGACATAGTGACTCTCCGCCAAGACCAAAAAAAAGGGTGTCGTATCGTCGGACTTGAGTTTCTTTTCCTTTTCTATTTCTTTTTTATTTCTTTATTTTTACTTTTTGTTTTTTGCCCGATAAGATGAGTCGTTTTGTTTGTGGGCGCATTTTTGAGTTGGATTGTTTCGGGCGATTGCGATATAGTTTGAGGTCATGTGGGAGAAGAAGAGATTAGTAGTTGGGGGGATCTAGGTCCGGGGGTTAGAGTTAGAGTTGAAGTGCCCTGGTTTGGAAGTTTTATCTGGTGTCTTGAAGATGAGAATCTACGGTGTAGAATTGGGAGTATTTCTATCTCCTCTGTATATTCAGGTCAAATGTGTGTCCTGGATCTTGTATAGCGAATTACACAGTAGTATGCCATTGAGCATGTATGATGGTATGTATGTATGTATGTATGTATGTACAATACTACCTACAGAGTAGTATCTCCCCCATACCATACATGCGTACATACATCATATATCAAATCCAGTCCTCTATCACAGTAGACATAGATGAAAAAAAAAAAAAAGGAATGACAAATGACATCATCCACAATCTCATTCATTCATTCATTCATTCACGATTTCATTCTGCAGGTGCCGCCACCGCTCCAAACGCCCCGATCCACTTGACATTCTTGTCCAGCTGGCGGTGGTATTCTTGGCGGGGGAGACAAGGTTGGCTGCGGTATGTTTGAAACAGGGCATGTTTGGGTTTGGTTTGGCATGTTTTGGAATCCGGGGGGGAAGTTTGAGAATGGAGGTGTGGATGTGACGTGATGGCCTCTGGGGCTTTATTCGGGTTTCAGGTTAGCTGGGTTTGGGGGTTATGGATGTGGTTGGTGGTTGGTGGTTGTTTGGTGAAGGGAGGTGAGGTTGGGGGGATGTCTTGTGGTGAAATGATTTAGTGCATGTATGTAGTTCCTTGCGGTGTGGTGGTGTGGATGGAATATATATTCGTTGTTGAGGCTTGTATATAGATGTTTGTTCGTGTTGAATGAGTTATTTTATATATATGGTAGTTTGTGTTTCTATATTGTGGAATGATCATAACTGTAGAGAATATATATGTGTGCTTCATTGCTGTCAATATCAGATTGAGACTAACTGTATACAATATGGACTGGGAGTTGATCAGGCGTATATTGCATTCTGCTTCATCGGCAAGGCGTCTGCATAGCTAGACGTTTCAATCGCTAGGATCTAACAGGTCATTTGAGTCTTGATTGATAGAGATTATACTACCAGTCACTGACTCAATTTCTATATATTTACTTGAGATGGTCGATTAGGACCTGCGAAGTTAAGAATTCCATATCAATCTCAATGGTCACTTTCATATCAAGAATACTGGCAAGACAAGTATGAGAGATTCATACAGCGGTTCTGCAGATAAGGACAGCTTGGACAATGATACTCTTGAGTACCTGCAATATCAACGTGTGTGTGTGTGTGTGTGTGTGTGTGTGTGTGTGTGTGTGTGTGTGTGTGTGTGTACAGACCATCTTTCGGTGAGAAGCTCTGCCCAGCCAGTGGCTGTGTCTGGTTGTCTTGCGATTAGATGATATTCCACTTCAGTTAATCTGCAACTCAGTAAACTCCCATGGAGAAGATAGCCCAGTGATGAATGAACCTATGATATGTTACACAGACCGATACTAGAAAGTAACCTTCGCACCCACAGTGCAAGGCACCAGACTCCCAGGCATATATTTCTCAATCGCAAACTTCGCCCTCCAACCAGAGCAATGCCCCGGCAGCAGGACAGCAGGGTCTAGTCTCTGAAGGTCTTTGACGGTGCTTTCCGTATCGGCCGCAGTGCTAGTAGCAAGATGAAAGCCCCCAACAACCGCATAAAGCGGAACAGAGCCATCGAGCTGTCAACCGCATGTCGTGAGCAGTTGACGACACCGGCATGGCTGCAGCCTGTGAACAGGACGAGTCCTTTGTCTGGAAAAGGTTGCAAGTTAGAGACAACCCAGAGTAGAAGAGGACGGTTATTGATATCATACCCTTTAGATTGCACATGAGGAAACGCTCGTCGGAAATAAGCTCATCAGAAAACCAATCCTTTTCCTCGCTGTCATAGCGCATGCCGCCTTTGATACCGTTTTCGTACGCCGTCTGGCGAGGGATTTCGCCAGAGATCAGAAAGAAATTGTCGAGGACAGTGTGTGTCTCGTCATGCTTTTGGATGACTCCTCCGGCTGCTTCGAGTTCCTCGAATGTAGGGTCCGCCTGAAAGGAAACGATGTTCGGACCCAGGGCGAATCCGCGATAGTCGGGACGGTCAGGATGAAGATCGACTGACACTTTGTCTGTATGACCTTTGGCTTTTTTGGCCTCGGATATCAATTCAATGGCTCGGACAAGGCCCCCTGGGCTCTGTTAGCAGAGTTACCGGATGGATAACCCACGACGAGTTAGTCAAAGTAGAGCTGTGCATACCCGAATGGTCCCGATGCCAATGTGATAATTGAACCAGCTCGACAGAAGACAAATCCGGCCGTAACCGCTTGACATTCCTCTCCCATATCTCGCCTTCAGGGCCTGCATCGAATAGAACAGAGTGCTTTACATCGCCTTTCGTAGCTGTCTAGAGATAGTCAGTATACATTGGGGTCGGTTGACGGAAAGGAACATACCACAAGGATGGACAGACCATGCGCCGAACAGCAAATGTCTTCCATTTGCAGTTCCTTTTTGGCTTCGCCTCGGTCATGTAATTCATGTGTTGACTGTAGAGCAAGAAAGCCCATCAGACCCGATACCTGGACGGTGTCTGCGGCAGGTGGAGAGAGAGGATCGAGCTCATTGTCGATGATGACAAGGGCTTCGAGAGAATCAACTTCTACGAGGTCCAGATCAGCCATACTGGTGACGTATCAACATGGGTAGAAGATGGGAGGTTTTGTCTTACTATGAGCGGAGAGATGGATAGTCAAAGCGGGGACCGAGGATAATTGTTCTTCCTTAGCCCTAAGATGACTACACTCAGCACAAGGTGATGAATGTCAGCTTTTTGTTTGATTGTCTACATAAAAGGCGGGAATGCTCTACTTGTAGGTATTGGAAACCTCAGATGGGATAGGTGCATTGTGTGGCTAGTTCTTTGACATGAGTTTGTGGTTATTGATGCTAGATGTAGAAGGACAGCAGAGGAAGATGCATAATAAGAGATGCTAGACAATTGATGTAATCCTCCTTAGCAGTCGCGAATGCAGGGTATATAGCAGATGCATGACAAATAGCAGAGACATGATGAGTTTCCTTTCCATTTCCATTCAATTTCCAGACACTGTCCATTAAACTTGTGATATCACTTGCTCTTATTCTATACCCTGACAGACCCATCCCCAGTCAGGGGCCCAGTGACGGTAGCCAACCCCTGCCGAGGCTCAGGCTGGCCCCTATGAAAAGCCTGTTCCTAAGTCGGAACATTGTTGGCCTCCACCTGCATAGGGTGGCTCACAGGTACATATAGCCACCAGCCATATAGGGCTCCATATAGGGCTCCATATAGGAACCCATATAGAAACCCCAGGTGGGTTCCGCCGAGAGCCCCTGCTGGTACGGATACCACTGTGGTGGCATCTGTGGGTAGTATGTCTGGGGGTAGTATGTTTGGGTGTAGGACGCCGGGGGGTAGGGCGTCGGGAACCCATTGGCAGGCGGCATTGGCATTGGCTGCGGCCCAGCCTCGACCCGAGTCCCTAGATAACACATTAATACATCGAAGCAAGGCGTTCATAGATGAATAAGTGCACTTACTCTCCCCGGTTGCCCTCTCAACCCTCAGAACGCGGCTATGCAGCCGACATTGTCTGTCCAGGCTGAGAGCCCTTTCAGCATCTTCGGGACGCTGCAGATCGTTAGTTTCATGCTGCAGAGAGCCTAAGAAGCACACAGTAAATGACTTACTTCGTATTGGACGAACGCCCCAGGCAGCCTCTGGCCTGCTTTGGCTGTGCTGTACAGCCCGACATAGCAGTTTCCGAACAGCCCGAATGCTCCATGCAAATCCTGCATGAGCTGTTGCTGCCCGACACTGATCGGAAGACTAAGAGCGGGTTAGCTTTCTATCAACACCAACGAGCCAGAGTTATACATACTTTCCGACGAAGAGCCGGGCAGCCACACCGTGACGCCGTTGGACGTCTTTGAATGTGACCTGAGGTTCGTTCTCAGGTCGAGGGTAAAACTGATTCCCTTGATCGTTATGGTGGGAATCGGAAGAAGGGGTAGACTGAGGGTGGATGCTCGCTTGGTTCTGCATCTTGAAAAATGCCTTGTACTGGCTTGTTATGATATACAAGATGTGTATGATACGGTATAGAAGATATGTATGATAATGGAAAGTAGATTTGTGCTGTTGTGGTGATAGATGGGTGTGTGGGTTTGTCTGAGGGGGGATGGAAGGAGCGAAGAGAAAAGCCAGGCGTCCGGCTTACGAATATGGAAGCAACGCTCACAGTTCGCTCAGAATGTGATAATCGTTTTCCTTTCTTTGTTCCTGAATCTTCTGGTGTATCTGTTAAGGTTCTTACGAAAACGCAGAAACGTAAACAAGTTTATGGTCGAGCCCTAGGGAGAGGCCTGCTACCATGGCTAATCATTGGAGATTTAAGGTGAAAGAGAGCCAAGTAGATACTATAGAGGAAGTGACTATGCATCTGTTAAGTATTTGTAATTGGTTTATGAGAATTGCTGGTCCAAGCGACCTTAACTGCGACTTTCATAGCCATGACGGTATTCCAATGACTGTCTGCAGGACTACATACCACCTACTGATACTTAATACGGAACTCGATGGAAACTACAGAAGGTTCAACATTTGAGATAGTTTGGTAATGTTTCAGGCAGACCTTGGAGGGATATCACCTCATTGCGCACCTGATCTCGCTAAACGAGGGACCAACGGCGGTATGCTTCAGCTCTAAGTACTGAGGCAATCGCCTAATTCAATCAAGAATAGCTAGTAATCCCATGTGAATGGACACAGGTGATATCACGGTCGACTAATTCCCAAACTGTCTGCAATGCATTCAGATATCTACATTGAAGTTTTGAACTAAGAAAGGCTTCGTCTCTGTGCAGTCATGGAATCCCCGGACATTTAAGAAAGTGAAGCTAGAACTTGTTTTTCTCGTACTGCTGACCAAAAACATGAACAGCAACAGGCAGATCTATTAAAGTCGATGCCTTTCATAGAGATATCTGTGGCCAAGTACTAGATCGAGTTGTGTTCGTTGCATGTACTATCCCCTCCGCTAGTCGTAGCTTTCTAGATGCAGAATGACATACTTCGAGTCAGCCAGTTAGAGAATATAATACCTTTCGTATTCATTACTGGAAGCCTACCGGCTGTGCCTGATTTCAATAACTGTTCACTGTTATCTTATGCGGACGTCATCAGCAACGGTTATTGGTGATGGAACCACGAGGACAATCTTTTACATTAGAGATGAGTCCGCCTGATGGCTCACTGTAACTCTATTCAGTCAGAACATGACTACTAGTAATGAAGAGGTCGTTGATAAATTGCATGAATGTCGTTCTCCAGTTGTATAGATCAATTTCCCGATCGGGAAGATTTAGGGCTGAGTTTGGCGGCGTCTACTCTATGATCCTCTCACGCCGTTGAACGATAGCTAGGTGAAAATATGCTGATCTACAGGCACCTGCAGCTTCCTACATAGCATATAATTGAGACATCGATATATAGGTCATTTTATTCAGCTTCTGCCTTTTGTGGTAGTATACTATCTAGATCCCCAACTAGTACCTACCATTATTTTGTGTAATTTGTAAATAAAGTTGACTACGATCTGTGGTCACCCCGCGGGTCTCCCAACAAACTGCACAGGCAAATCGGAGAAATATGCAATGTAAGGGTAAAGATGATGCCATCTCTGACGGTACTGAGGTCAAGTCGTACTCGTAACTATACATAAATTCCCTGAAGGCGGTGAGCGGGGGTTATGTTATCAATCAGTTCTCACGCGACGTCATTTCGATCGACCCCGAATTCCGAGTTTCTTCTCGCCGACCGTTTTATGTAGACTTGGAACTACCAAATCTCTCCTCTATAACAGCCCCAACAATTGCACCATGTTCCCCACAGCAAGGTGCTTCGCCGCGAAGCCCGCGGGATTCTTCAAGCGCAGCGCAGACGAACTAGGCCGCCTGTCAAAAATCGGTACTTAGCTCCCCCCATTTCCTACGGTCGGACCGCCGATGAATGCTCTTGAGATCTTATCTCACCTACTAACCTAATACCTTGGTTCTCCACAGCCTGGAACTCGGAAGCTCTACATACCCCGACGAAGCCCTACGTCCTGCTCGATTTCGAAGATGATTCCGCCGTCGCCGGCTGCAAGACCATGGCCGACCGCGCCGTCGGCGGGTTCAGCACAGCCAGCCTAGACTACGTCCCTGCAGACCCCGCGACACAATCGCCCGCCCACGCCCGATTCCACGGAAGTATCTCGACGAAGCTACCCAATAACTGGCGCGTAGAGCGGACGGGTACGCTACCCCGGATCCCAACCCTGTCCGGTAACAAGGAATTGACAAACAGAGCGATGCTCAAACAGGATACGCGGCCTTCCGCAACAAAGACCGGGGCCTCTGGCTCTTCGGACGCCTTTACTGGGATATGGATCCCTACTCTTACCTCGCCTTGCGCGTGAAATCGGACGGACGCCGCTACACCGTGAACATCCAGACAGATTCGATCGTCGAGACGGATATCCACCAGCACCGACTGTATACTCGGCACCATAGGGTTCAGGAGGCTTCGGATGAGGACCTGTCGTCGGCGGAGGAGCAGTACCCAAGTGACGTACCGCCTTCTCTGTCTGATGTCCCGCCCGAGTCGACTGTCATGTCGACGTCGACTACTACGGAGACGGCCGGGACGACAGGTTGGGAGACGATCTTGTTACCGCTTAACGCGTTCGTGCGGACAAACCATGGATTGGTGGTTGAGCCGCAGACGAATATCCTGCGGCAGCGGGTGAAGAGTATCGGCATTGGACTTACGGACCGGGTCGAGGGTCCGTATGATCTGCGGATCCATAAGATCTGGGCTACGAATGGGATGAGCGAGGCGGAGATTGAGGAGGAGAGGCGTATCTGTGGTGTGGATGCCTTGCCTGTGGACGAGGGTGTCCGGACTGGCTGGACGAAGGAGTCTGCGCAGCAGCATACGAGTCAACCGGAGGCGCCGAAAGCGAAGAAGGGATTGAAGGCGTTGCGTTCCGAGTGGGATCAATAAATGGATACCAGATTCAATTTGTATAGTAATTTCTATTTTTAGGTCTCTATTACCAGTTTTCAAACTTGACCAGTGACATGGGTAAGGATTTCCAGACAGGTTTACACTTGAGCGTTATTTATTCTACGTTTTTCATTTTGACATAAACCGTTTCAGCCTCTGCTTACCCACACCTCCCTGACTAGACTATCAGTTACCACCAGTGATCCGCTCCCATGCCTCACGGTACTTCGCGCTAGTCTTCTGTGCAATCTCGTCGGTCATGCGTACACCCGGCTTGCCCTTCAGTCCCTGGCTCGTCAACCAGTCACGCAAGAACTGCTTATCGAAGCTCTGCTGTCCACGACCAATCTCGTAGGAGTCCTTAGGCCAGAAACGCGATGAATCAGGGGTGAGGACCTCATCGGCCAGCACAACCTCGTCGGTCTCAGGATCCAGACCGAACTCGAACTTCGTGTCAGCGATGATCACGCCGCGAGTAAGGGCGTACTCGTGAGCGACCTTGTACAGCTGAATAGCGAGAGAGGCGATCTTAGAGGCATAGGGTTCACCGACAATAGCAACGGCTACAGCATTAAATGATTAGCAAAAATGACCCATGGCCGCGAAAAAAAAAGTAATAAAACAAATAATGCTCCGAAATCGGAACCCGGAGATGTAGACATACCTTGATCCGGATGGATGTTCTCATCATGCTCGCCCTGCTCCGCCTTGGTGCTGGGGGTGTAGAGTAGGACCGCCGGGGAAGGCCTCGCTCTCGCGCAGACCCTCGGCGACCTTGATGCCGTGCACCGTGCCCGTTTTCTTGTACTCGTTCCAGGCGGACCCGGTGATGTAACCGCGCACGATGGCCTCAATGGGGAGGATCTTCAGCTTGTGCACCTGCATGCTTCTGTTCTGGAGGACGGGACGCAGCGACTCGGGGATTTGAGGCGGGAGGTCGAGGGTGAGGAAGTGGGTGCGGAGAGAGGGAATGGCATCGGAGAGGATCTTGAACCAGGTTTTCGTGCACAGGGTCAGGAGGATGCCTTTTTCGGGGATTCCCTGTCATTGGTGTGTTAGTGATACCTTGGAAACTGAGGGAAGTGAGAGATAGAGAGAGATAGAAGTGAACAGGTAGAGGGGAGGTACATTCTCCATGATCACATCGTACGCGGAGATGCGGTCCGTCGCGACGAAGAGGAGGGTCTTCTCGTCGACATCGTACAGGTCGCGAACCTTTCCTCGGGCGATAAGAGGGAGGGCACCCTGAAGGTCGGTATTCGTCAGAGCTTCAGACATGGTGGGATTCTGTATAATTGGGGGTATGAAGGGAGTAAGTGTCTAGAGATGAGGTCGAGTCATAAAAGTTGGGGACGATAATCGATAAGCGGATCACTTTTTTGTGGCGGGGTTTCACGCCTGAGGCAGTCAACCCCGCCATATCAGAGAAGTCTACCATTTATAGAAGCTGGTCCATAATCAAGCTAATGTAAGTGGGAAGTGACTATGATCTATTTATGGATTATGCTTAAAGTAAAGTTGTACATTGCTCTCCAATGTGGCTGATTGATATCTGGTTCCCAGCTCACGCCGCCTTCGTTGATGGAGACAGTTAAAGATGCTAGTCCGCAAACAGAGCCTGGCGAGCTCGAATGAACTCTTGTCTCTCCTCAGCCCATTCTGGTTTCACAGAAGACAGTGGATAAGGCTGCTCGGCACCGGGGAGGAGCATATCAGGATCGATTGTGCGAATCTTGGTGCCACGAGGTAGACGTAGGTAATCTTCCGCATGCGGCCCTGCTTCGATGTGTTCCATCGTCTCCAATCCTTTAGCGTCAACTTTACTTTTGAGGAGCTCCCAGAATTCGCGATCCGATAGACTCCATAGAACCTCTTCCTTCAGCAATCCTCGTTGCACTAGGTCGCCAATCAACTGACCTATCTTCCGGGACATGACGGCATGAGCCGGGTTGCACCACACGTCCCTATCGCATTCGGCATAGGCCCTAGCATAAGCCATGGCCAAATCAACTTCTTGAAGGACCAGCAAGCGACGTGGTGAAGACGCGTCCGGGAACGCTGTGAATGAGTCATACACACGGCGTGCATCCTCTATCGCAAGTTTGCCGAACGCGACTGCACCTCGTAGAGAGTAATCGAGACGATCAGAACAGAGATGAGGAGCAGGCATCTCCACCAGAGGGTAGAGCTCCTCATCGAACGGTTTTAGATCAACGAAGCCATGCTTGGTAAGGATCTGTGGCAGCTCAGTGGTCATGATATACCGCGACTTGTGGACCTCATGATAGCTCTCCCCTGGCTTTGACAAGACCCCATCGACGTCATGGCTGAGCACTGTGTGGCTTATATCGTGCAGAAGACCCGCAACTTGCTCTCCAACGCTAGCACCGACTTTGCGCACTAACAGCGATGCGCCTATGGAGTGCTCTAACCGAGTCACTGTTTGAGTTGTACCCAACAAGTCGGTTTGGCCATGGAGACCGATGCCTGCGAGTCGGAGCAGAGCTGGGCATCGAAGTAGCTCGGTTAGAACCGGCTCGGAGATGGTGTGCTCCCCGTAGATTTGGTCTTGTATAACCACCGTGTTGTCAGGATGGAAAGTGAGGGTTTGGAAGGAACCCGCCTGTAAAGAGGAAGACATTGTGTGGAAGTCGGATGGTTGATTGGAGGTAAAATGGATGTTGGTTGGTAATTTGAAGCTTGTTTGTTAGTGCATTTCTCTGCCCAATGTTGTTTCTCTTACTTCTGAACCCCGCATTCAAATCTCTGGGTGCGCCAGATCGACTTCCAACTCTGATCAGTATTTCCAAGGTTCCGCCATTGACTAGTACCCGTGGCATGAAATAGGATTATATGCACTCTGCTACTCGATGGAAATGATTTGAATCAGTCAATAGAGGCGCAGATTATAGAAGAAGCCAAGTTGTTGAATAATCGAGTAGGAGAATGATATCATTTATATAGTTGAGTCTGGCACCCTTTACGTGACTCTCCATATGAGAAAACACCCACAGGATCCAGATTAAACCATGACACGATAGCTAAGTGGATGTGAAGACGGCATCACGCACAATAAACATCCATGACTTCCTCTTTCCGTCGACGACGTCTGTAGCAGTAGCAATGTGAGGTAAGGGGTCAAAGTGTAACATTGCCCGGACGCCGACAACAGCTAAGGATGATGTAGTGAGCCTGTGGATAAGAGCGAGAAATTTCACTTCTAAAGAATGATAACAAGATGACAGTTAAGTAACACGACGCACAAGTACAAGACCAGAAGCGGCAGCTAACTCGGAACAGAGATACAAATCTGACTGGGACACAGATAGGACCAAGTGAAAGTCAAGGCTGGTCAGCCTGAACCCACTAGAAAGCTAGTTAGCTTTCTTTCAATTATGATTAATAGTCATTGGCCCGTTCTCAGAACTAACGAGATAGCCCATTCTTGCCGTTGTGGGTGGGTCTCTGTTCAGGATATTGAAGGAGTTAGGGCTGGATGCCTAGCTCCTCTTTGGCTACATTGGCCCTTGTCCAGAGAAAACAAAAGAGGGAAAAAAAGAAAAGAAAGACTACGTAGTACGTGGCTTACTGAGTCAGTTAATATACCGCAGATAATATACTGGTGAGATAGATGAAGCAGTCCATTTCAACGGTTGATATTCGCTGCGTCTTGTATGCAAGGCCAGAGTATAGCGAACAACTGTGAGAAATTCGGCCGCGAGTTAAGAGATCAGAGAGTACATGGCAAGTCGCAATGTATTCTTGGCCATCAAGTCCCAGACCGACCCCTTATACAAAACACATACTATGTAGTAATCAAGAATGGAATTATAACAAACTAGACTCCGTACCTGAGCACCATCGACAGGGTTGCATTCCGCAATGATCTAGTGGAATACCTCAGGTCACTTGAAAGAGTGCATATGAATGTGAGCATTTGCTGGTCACCTAGAATGTCCCATTGAGTCGTGGAAGAGAATCATTGCGCTCTGTCTGCGTGGTATAGCTCAGGAGTGATGTCTGGGAACTTCTTGAGGAGTAGTCCATAACCACAGGTGTCCAGGTACTGAAAGGATTCGAACAAAGTTGCAAAACGCCCATAAAAGCACATCTCATTATTCATCTCGTGTAGACGCTGATAGCCGTATATTAAATAAAACATAGACGCATGTCTTTTCATAACCAGGGCGTGTTTTCATCGCACCCTCTGTCATTCCTTGGATCGCCATCCTGCTCAACAGTGGTCGGTAGACTTGCACCACCCGACGCATATAGCCACGATGATAGCGATGATAAGTACTTTATAAACAATCAGCCAAACCCAGTCTACTGAAAGTCCAATAGATAAATAGTATACTTACTGCAAACAAGCAGGATGTACCACTTGTACTTTCTCGCATTACGAGCGCTGATAATCGCATGGCCTATCTTTTCGTTTCCCTTCTCATAGTTGAACGCCGTTTTCTCCGCATTTTCCTCAATGGTCTCAACCATTGGTTCGTGCGCACGAACAAGCTCAGCCACTTGCTGAGAAAGCTCGCTAAGGGCCATCAGATCCTGCTCAATCTTGCGGATGGCAGCCGATCGCTCCATGACAGCAGCCTGTGCATCTCTCGCTTGTCGAGTTCGGGCTCCTTGCACCTGTAGCCAGTTAGTTCACTCTCCCTTCATATGCCCATAGCCCGCGGGCCTTCGAAGTAAAATAAAATGAAAAAATGTGTACATGCCTGAAATACCATCTCTGTCCCTGCCAACACCTGCTGGACGCCATGCTCTACCTCTTCTGGCGATGCTTCCGGGTTCGCAATCTCGTATCGCCGCCACACCTGGTCCCGGAGCGCGCGATCAAACTCCGTCTGCGACCGATAATAATCCTGAATGGCCTGTTGCACTTGGTTCTTCGTGGCATCGACCTGTGCCCGCACGCGCGGATCACTCGGGTCCGCAAGATATCTGAGCTCATCTACCAGGCTGCGGACTTGTTGGAGGGCATGGTTGATACTGGATTGCACATCGTCGAGTTCCTGGCGGGCTGATTGATCGTCTGACAAGGTGGTGGAGTTGAGGAGGGCTTGCTGTGCGGAATGAAGATTTGAGTTGCGGAGGGTTTGGATTTGATTGAGCTCGTGGGTGATTTGCTGGCGTTTTGTGAGAACGGGGGTCAACTTGTTGATTTCGAGGTCTAGAGAAGCGGTGGTGTTAACTATTGATTAGGGCTGTAGATAGGGCTCGGAGGAGTGGAGGTTGGGTTTGGTTTACCATAGCCTTCTTCAAGGGCGCTGTAGTTGATATTTGTTGTTGCCATGGTGTTAGTAATGGTCTTGGATGGTTTAGAAAATAATTACAATTGAAAACTGAACCTGAAAAGCCAAAGCGGGCTTATATTGATGAATTTCGAATGAGAACTGGATTCTATTTTAAGAGTGGGAAATGCGGAGGCCTGAGGTTAGCGTAAGGCAGTGCTGCATCCAGTCTCTTCGCCCTGAGCCGCAGCGCGATCGACAACAGAGTAAGCACTAAGAAGGCCCGAGGCAGTGCTACAACTCCTCCATTGGTTATTTCGGATCCTGAACTCGATCTTGACCCGCAGAGGCCCGACCAAATATTGACAAGGTGCATTTGGTCGTAGCTGACACAAAGAGCTAGGATCGAGAATGAGATGCATGTCACTGTAGTCTGACTCACACCGTTCCTACAAAGATGATGCCATTAAAGACTGAGCTGATACTCCAACTCGGAGACTCACTTCGTTTAAGCAACTTGCGTGTGAATTCCGTGGAACGATATTGATCGGAATGCATCTCCTCCAGCTACCAAACGAGCTCCTACAACTGATCGCAGGCAACCTGTCCACGGACGCAGACCTGAACGCTTTAATCCAAACACATAGTCGTTTTTACCACCTGCTCCAAACTTATTTGTTTGAGCACAATGCCCGTTATGGCGAAAGCTCTGCCCTTGTCTGGGCCGCAGCACTTGGCCATATAGCGATAGCAAAAAAATTACTTCAAGCTAAAGCAGATGTCAACACCCTTGGCCCTCTCCACCGTTCTCTCTACAAACTCAACTTGCGTACTTGCCGGCGCATCACCGTGCCCTGTGATTTTGTGTGGGAATCGTGCTTCCCTGGGGATCGGCGCAGGTCAACGCCGATCATGCTTGCGGCAATGTGTGGACATAAGGAGATTGTTGAGCTTTTGGTCCACCACGGCGCCGACATCAATCGCGAAGTCAGCGGTTGTACCCCTATACTCGGAGCGATAGGACATGCGCATGCTGATATTGTAGAGTACTTACTGATCACTGGTGCTGATCTAGATGTCATCTTGAGAGGTGATTTCTCGTGGCATACGCCACTCGAGCATGCAGCAAATGAAGGACATGTGGAGGTGGTGAAGGTCCTGCTTCGGCATGGCGTTGATCCTAACAAGTCCTCACCACTCGCGCTTGCGGCAGAAATGGGCAGAGTGGAGGCGGTGCGTGCGCTACTCGAAGGGGGAGCAAACGTCGAGGGAAGGAATACTCACAATGATATGGATGCACTCTTTAATGCAGTGTATAGAGATGAAGCATTGATCGTCGGCCTATTGATCAAGTATGGGGCCAGTCTTGAACGCAGAGATGATGATGACCTGACTCCCCTCGCATTTGCCGCTCAAGTTAGAAGTGTTAAAGTTGCTGAGGTGCTTCTTGATCATGGTGCCAATGTCAATGCCTTGGTACATGGCTCCACAGCGTTATCTTTCGCGATCGATGAAGGAAATGTGCCGGTGGTAAAACTACTGCTTGAGAACGGTGCTGATTTAACCTTGACGAACGAGCCATTTCTTTTAGGTGTACTTAAGAGATGTCGCAATCAGGAAGTGGACACCGCAATAGTCGAGCTGCTACTAAGTCACAAGGCCGATCCTAATTGCTGTGACCAGAAAGGAAGGACACCATTGATCCTTGCGACAGTTAAACATAATCTCGACATTATGAGGTTATTGCTTGCGCACGGAGCCAATCCCAACCGAGAAGACGAGGGAATTGATTTATTATCGTGGGCCTTTTTGAAAGGTCATGCAGACGTAGCGAATATGCTACTCGCTTATGGCGCCAGGGAATCATGGCTCAGAGGTGATCGCATAATGACACTCCGAGGTGAATAATGCTATTAATTTCGTCATGACTTGGGTTGTATCGATTTTGCTGAAGAATTATCACTTACTCTTTGTCTAATCTCTATCCACCCTCGAGAATCTCGATTGCAATAGAGTTTATCTCAACGCCGGATCCAACGACTTAGTCTGCTCTATTTCTGCGAGCTCAAAGTACCTCTGTCTGCCAAGTACCAAAAGTGGAGACCAGGCTCAAGCACCTTAGTCAAAAGTTTTCTGCTTTGGATGACGTTGGAATAATGGATGATGAAAGCGACTGGGATGGTGAGTACTTTCCTAATGGTTATAGGTCGGAAGATCTGTATGGAAGTATAACTGTCGACCTGTTCTATGAGACTGCGCTAACAGTGTCAAGATCTATCCTTAGACGTGAATATGGTAGACAGTAGCGTGTTGCTAGAGACTTCCTCTTGCGTTCCAATGTCTACCGAAGAGGACGAAGAAGTCAGCGATATTAGCAACGACGACATGGAAAAGGTGGATAAGAGCTTTATCGAAAAGCTTGAGGTCAGGGCTCTGATGGCTCTTCCAATCCACGACTTCATTAAAATGAAGCCCATCCAGTCCATAATAGACAGCCTTACACAGCCACAGCTAGTAGATATGGCTAGGAAGCTCTTAGAGCTTGATAAATTCCAGGTCCAGCAGCACAGAATCACAACATACAGGATAACATACGGTCACCCTTCATCAGAAGTGAAGGATGCTATTCAAAGGCACCTTGTGAAAGAGCCACCATGTCCTGTTGACGAGGTGGTTACCAGCATTCCTACATTAGATTGCATTGACAATAATCTCCGCAAGAAGAACAAAGCGCAACTGAAACAGTTGTTGGATGAGGCGCTCAATGATTCTCACACAGCGAAATTATATACTCTTCTCGAGGAACGAATCCGAGCGTTGCCAGAAGAGACAAGACGTCAAATCCTTGCGGAAGCGCACTGGATATTGGATTATCTAGAATGGCGGGACCTCTGGAAGCCATGAGATTAATTGACGAGACTGCCACGTAGGAAAGGTTCTCTGGTTCCCTAGAAGGACCAGCAAGTTATTGATGGGAATTTCCTAAACAGTATCTATCTTGTGCCTTAGGAAACTCAATTATAAAGCAGTTACTTACGCAGCAGTGTTGTGATCTTCTTTGCTCCTTAAATTTTGATTGATCATCCTCGTGTTCGGCAAATTAGCGTGCAAGATCGCCTTGACGGTGGCTGGTATTTCAACTTTTCGTATAAACTCGCTTAATCCGACACATTCACTACTGGTGTAGATCCTAAAACCCAAGGCTCCGACTTAAGTGGGATATACTGGAGAAAATGGTGGAGACAAAGAATCAAAGTAGCTCTACCCTATCCACCCAAGAGAAGCCCAGAGATTTGTATGAATATGAGCCCTTGCCCACCCCCACGTCTATCAGACTCATAAAGGTGGAGGGCAAAGACCAAGACGGGGCAGTCCATGTGCGAATCAAGACCATTGATCTGAAAGACTCTCCTTGGTATCACGCCGTCTCCTACACCTGGGGAAACCCACACACTGAGTTACCCCACGTTCAAGCAACTCATGCGGCTTATTCCCAAAAGTACCCGCCTGACTATCGAGAGCCTATAGTGGCAAACGGGAAACTTTTATATGTCAGTCGAAGCGCATATGACATCCTCGTTACTGTGCCGAAGGACGCCTGGGCAAAGCGGTGCAACCAGAGAAATCCCAACAACCAACTTCGCGCGAGTATTCATTCAGCCTGCATGACGAACAAGATAGAGTTCGTCGAGGAGCTGATCTCTGCTGGGGTTGATGTAGATGTTCAAGACGAATATGGTCGAACTCCGCTGTCCTATGCCGCGAGGCTTGGGAAGCTTGATTTCGTGGAGCTCTTGCTCGCTGCCGGTGCCGATCCCAACATTGTTGATGAGAATAAGAACCAGTCTCTCGATCATGCTCGGGAAAGCAGGGTGGAAGAAGTTATCAAATGCCTCGAAGAGGCCGAGAAAAGAGATAAAGTGGATTGTTCTGTCACATCGTGGCCCGAGGGCCCTCAGATGTGGTGTTGGGTCGACCAGATCTGTATTGACCAGAGCAATCTCGAAGAGAGAGGTTCACAGGTGTCAATCATGGACCAGATCTATGAATGTGCCTCTTACACTCTTATATGGCTTGGGCTAGAAGACGCTTATACCGAGATGGCTGTCGAGACGATTCGCAAACTGTATTCCGCTCAAGGGGATTTCATTCATGCCAATGATATTATTCCCTACAAGCATCAGTCCAAGGAGGTATATGCCACAGCTGATATTCCGTATGTTTCGCTAGCAGAGTGGACGGCTGTTGCTACGCTTTTTCTACGGCCATACCTAAGAAGACTCTGGGTGATACAAGAGAACATTCTCTCCGACACATGCCTGGGATATTGTGGTAGGTTCGAGGTTCCTTGGCGAGCATTCTGCACAGTTGCGCAGCAAATCTACTTCCGGCAGCTCGTGTTGGGGAGAATTACTTCAACGGAGTTTATCGACATCAACAGTCCCGTGGTGGCCATAGAGAGCGAAATTGTGCATCTGACGCAGTGGAAAGACCGTCTCCAGAAGGGCGACCAAGCTTCTATGCCTAAAGCCCTCTCTTTAGAAAACCTTCTCTTTGAAACCTGGACCTTCCGGGCCACTGACGCAAGAGACAAGGTATTTGGTCTTTACGGGCTTCTAGCCAAAGCAGGAACTGTCCCCTGGAAGCCAGACTATTCGAAATCCGCCGCGCAAGTTTACGCAGACGCCACAAAACAAGTGATGAAGGATGCCGGTGATCTGCGCATGCTTTCAGCGGTCCTCGATCGTTCGCTCCACAACATCTCCGACCTCCCGTCGTGGGTTCCCGATTACAGTGTTCCGTTTTGTAACATGATGTGCGCGAACTACAAGGCGGCTGGAAACCTGCCTCAGCAGGCTATCCAACCCGGCCCTTGGAACGTCCTCGCAGTATCCGGACTGAAAATCGACACCGTCCTGCAAAAGGGAAACACCACTTCGGGGCCCAAACAGATGGCCATGTTCTTCGACGCACGCTGGTTGGAGCTCGCCTTGCTCCTCCCACACCCTTATCACAACGGGCAGCCCAGGACCGAAGCACTGTGGCGCACATTATGCGCGGACCAGAAGAAAGACGGCTCTTTCCCGGCTCCTGCAGCGTACGGGGCCCTTTTCCGAAGCATGCTGTGCAGACTTGCCTGTGTTAAGGCAGAGGAAACCGCCAGAGCTGCTGAGCAAGATCCAAATGTGGTGGTGCTGGAGGCGGCTCTATACCATATCCGACAGATTCTGTCAAATCCGCCGATTTCGAATCTCTCGCTCGAAGAAATTCAACGGACCTTTGGAGACCCGGACACAAACCTCAGCAGCCCTGACCTCCAGACTCTCACTCATCTTCTTTACAAACTCCATTTTCTCGGCGTGGTGGAGGAGGACCCCTGGACGCCGACCATTGATGAGGTTGAGGGATCTTACCGCAGCACGAAATGGCAGACATGGGAGGAGAGCAGTGTACTTCCTGGCGATGGTATCGAGTACCACGAGGCACTCAGGAGTAAGCATGGTAGACGGCGTCTGTTTGTAACCGAGAAGCGGTATCTCGGGCTTGGTCCTGCGTCGATGCTCGATGGAGATGAGGTTTGGGTTGTACCTGGTGCTGGTGCTGCACTCGTTCTGAGACCAGTTGAGCAGGGAACATTTACTTTGATTGGAGAGGCATACGTGCATGGAGCCATGAATGGGGAGGCTGTTGAACAAATTGACGCGGACCTTTCTAGTATTCGTCTTGTCTAGGACATTGAACAATCCAACGACTTAGGTGCCCAACAATACTCAGAAATTCTGATCTGGTTATTGCTTGTTGGTGAAAGGCCCGTCTGTCATAAGAGTGGTTGCTATAGCTTTATATTATATGGTTACCAGTGAGAGGAATAATTTGGTTTTCTATACAGTTATATTGACGTAAATACATAACAGGACATTAGAGAGCTAGAGTCTAATTCTAAAAAGCAAAGCAATAAACACCGTCAATCTGTCTATAGGAATGTAGCGCGGTAAGACCGCTTCTCAGCATCCACGTCTCACGGAGAGACGCTCACAGCTTGCTGGAGAAGTAGGGAATGTTCTTCTGCTCATACAATTCCCTGTACTGGGCCTTGATGATATCGGCACCCTGTGAAACGATCGATATTAGTTATAATGTCCTTCAGAAATTTGAAGGGACTCCATGTTCTCACCTTTTCACCGATCATGTAGACCGAGTTCTGGATACGGCAGTCAGGGATGACAGGCATGATCGAGGCATCAGCAACGCGGAGGTTCTTAATGCCATGGACGCGCAACTTGCTGTCAACGACACCCTGTTGGACGTTCTTTCCAAGACGGGCGGTACCACAAGGGTCTACAACGGTGTTAGTGATTGCATCTCAAATTATGCTAGAAAGTGAATACTTACGGAATCCAGTCTGACTGCGGTCCAAGACAGCCTTGTTCATGGCCTCGTCGGAGTCGAGGGGCATGTTCCAAGGGTACTCCTCGAGGACGAGATCCTTGAAGCCCTCGCCCTTGGTGAGGACATCGTAAGTCCACCTGACACCCTCACGCATGGCCAGGACGTCGAGGTCGCTGGCGAAGAAGTTAAGGTTGATGTTGGGCTGCTGAAGAGCGTCTGTGCTGTTCAGGGTAACCTCACCACCCTCAGACACGGGGCGAAGGAGATCGACAATGACGGTCATGTAGCTACCAGAGGGGGGCACAGGGTAATGCCACTGGAATGCAGAGCTGAAGAGTCCAACGAAGTCGAGTTCGAAGTGGGGCTGGCCAGCAGGACCGAAGGGGTCAAGGCCACCGTTGGCAGCCTTAGCCTCACGGTAGGCAGGGTAGCGGTTCAGGCGCTCATCGATACGAGGGAAGCCAACCAGCTCCAGGAAACCGGAGGCGGCCGGACCGGTCTTGTCGCGGCGGTAGGCAGCAACAGCAGCCTCGTTGGCGGGTCCAGCACGGTGAATGTGATCATCAAGGGCAACACCGTCCTTGAGGCGCAGGACGAAGGGCACAATAGGGTGGTCGAGGAGGTTCTTACCAACATGGGGAGAGTCAACGACCACATCGATGCCGTGCTTGTTCAGCTCAGCAGCAGGACCGATACCACTCAGAAGCAGGAGCTTGGGGGTTTCGAACACACCCTGGGAGACAATAACTTCGCGGGTAGCATAGAGGTTAAGCTCAGCACCATTGGTGGGGTCGACAACAGTCACACCAGTACAGGTCTGAGTGGTGCGGTCGATGATCAGGCGCTTGGAGTGGACCTGAGACAGGATAGTGACGTTCGGCTTGTTCTCGAGGTACAGCCAGCTACCTTGGCGCTGACCCTTGTAGATCGTATCCACACAGTGGGTCAGACCGTGCATTTCACCGGAGTAAATGTCCTCGGAAAGCGGCTCGCCCTTGGAGGTCCAGGCAGTGGTGAGAGCATTGCGGAAGGTCTCGAGCTCAGGAACAAGCTCGGCGTGGGAGATCTGGACAGGTCCACCGGTACCGATCTTGTTCAGATCGGTGGGGTAGAGCCCCTCGTCATCGTGGTAGGTAGCACACTTGCGGAGGTAATCCACACAGTTGTCCCAGGTCCAGTCACTGCCGCCGAACTCGTACCAGTCATCAAAAGTGGCCTTAGATCCGGGGATCCAGGTGAAGTAGTTGGCACAAGAACTACCACCAAGAGCCTTACCACGAGTGTTAGGCTTTTCAACACGCTCGTAGTCATCACGCTTGATCATGGTAGTCTTGTAGGCCCAATCATACTGGCTGCCACGGAGTCCGAAGGCCTTGGAAGGGGTGGTGATGTCCTCGATCTGGCCGGAGTTGGCAATACCAGCTTCGACGACGAGAACGCGAACACTGGGGTTCTCGGAAAGGCGACCAGCAATAGCATTGCCAGCGGTGCCACCTCCGACGACGATGAAGTCGTACTGGTTGTTGTTGACTTGGGCACTCATGATGATGGTTGAAGTAATAGAAATAGTGATTCTATTGTAGATTGGATTGAAAGATTTGGAAGAAGATTGTGATTGTGATTGTTTTTGTTGTTGTTATTGTTATTGTAGTAACTGTTATTGTTGTGATGATGATAGGAAGATGTCTTTGGTGCTGGAATCCATGGTTCTTTTATACTGACATGCTCCATAACATCGATGCTCCAGACTTTCGGCGACATCGTCATTAATGAGGGGGATGCGACTTTCCGTGGTGGATTGTGAATTTTTTTCAAAAATAGCTCATGGAGTATGATGGATTCAGAGAGTGTAAGGCCAAGCTAAGCCTGAGCTAAGATTGACCCAGAAGGACTGTAGAAGACTCGGCGGTGGAGATGGTTCGGCGATGGATCGGACCCAAAATACTACTTCCTAAAGGGGACACAGTAACAGGAACACGGGACTTGAGTGCCGATAGTCATACTAAGAAAAGCCACTGTGGCGCCCATCCCTCGTCTTGCACGTGATATTGGCCTTCCCCTCACGCGACATTCTGGGCTTCCCCTCATGAGGGGAACCCATCACGAAACCGAAATGGTGAGGGTTTTTGCTGCTCCACTATAGCTTCAAATTTCTCGTATCCACATACTTGCGTGCCACTGGTAATTCTCGAATTACACCTCATAGCGATAAGGAAGCCTGAACATTCCCAATGAGGCGTCAGCACCGGCCCGAGTATCCACCTCCGAGAATAGGCCGGAAGCCTTCAATGGGGCATATGGATGTCAAACTGTGTCGGTCCACAGCTAAGAGAAAAATATATATAGGGGAGATGGGCCTGGATCGGTGGGAACCCCAGATTCCTCTACTTGTACTCCAGAAATAGCAATAGGAGCAATTGCGTCAGACATCTCCATTCATACAATTCACATCAATATGATCAAGAAGACACCACATCAGTACACTTTGGCTGAGGGTAAGCATTGATCTCATTGATAAAACATAATAAAGTCAACCCTGGCTCACTGCTGTACTTGTAGGGCAACCTATTTCGGACCCCTCGGTCTCCACGACTCTCCCAACTTTCGGTGGTGGCAGTCTGGTCACTCTTGCTGACACGACACTTCTCGAGACTCTGGCTCATTTCAACCGTGAACGGATCCCAGAAAGGTAACCTCAGACAAATGACCACTGGCTTATTTGGTTTGCTGACTCTGTTTAGAGTTGTCCATGCCAAAGCAGCTGGTGCTTGGGGAGAGTTCGAAGTTACCCATGACATCTCCCATCTCACCAGCGCCAAGTTCCTCAACGGAGTTGGCAAGAAGACACCGGTTCTTTGCAGAATCAGTACTACTGGTGGTGAGAAGGGCAGTGCCGATACGGTTCGCGATGTTCGTGGCTTCGGTGTGAAGTTCTTCACTGAGGAGGGTAACCACGATATTGTTGGCAATCACACAGTATGAATCACCACATCCACATGAGATAATTGCAGCAGTCATACTAACCATAACAGCCCGTTTTCTGGGTCCGGGATCCTGTCAAGTTCCCAGCTGTCAACCGCTCCCACAAGAAGCACCCTCAAACTAACGCACATGATCCCTCAATGGTAAGGGCAACATCTGCTCCTTGGGTTTCCGCAATTGCTCACGTCAATACAAGTTCTGGGACTTCCACGTCAACAGCCCCGAGAGTGTTCACGGTCTTCTTCATCTGTTCGGCTCCCGCGGTCTCCCTTCGTCCGTCCGTCGCATCACTGGTTTCGGTCTCCACACCTTCAAGCTTGTCGCTGCCGATGGGTCCTTCAACTACTGCAAGTTCCACTTCCGCCCCGAGCAAGGCGTGGAAAATATTTCCGAAGACGAAGCTACACGCCTTGCTGGTGTCAATGCCGACTACCATACCACGGAATTGTTCGATTCGATCGCACGTAAGAACTACCCAGTCTGGGGTCTCTACATCCAGGTTATGAAGCCTGAGGAGGCCGAGAAGGCCGGCCTGATGACCTTTGACATCACCAAGGTCTGGCCACACAAGGACTTCCCCCTCATCCCGGTTGGCAAGATGACACTGAATAGAAACGTAAGGGCTTCTTCGACCCCGAGCTGAGGTGCATTTCATACTAATACACATATCTAGCCTGCCAACTACTTCGCCGAAATCGAGCAGGCAGCATTCTCTCCATCCAACATGGTTCCTGGTATCACCTTCACGCCGGATCCCAGTATGTGATTCCCCATGTTTATTACGCTAAACACATTTCGAATCTAGTGCTGATAAACCCTTTAATAGTGCTCCAAGCCCGCATGTTCGCCTACCCTGACGCCCAACGCTACCGTCTCGGAGCCAACTACACACATCTGCCACCAAACCGACCCGTGGCCCCTGTATATGCTCCATTTGAGCGTGACGGTCTGACCCAGACCAGCAACTACGGCGCAGACCCGAACTATACCCCCAATACGTCTAAGCCTGCAGTCCAGAGCCAGCAGTCCACACAAGACGTGCGCCATGGAGAGTTCCTTAAAGGAGCTGTTCTAGGATTGAACAATATCCCTGTGACCGACGCAGATTTCGTGCAGCCGAGAGCTCTGTGGAGAAACGTCTTCGACGATGCCGAACGGAGACTGTGCGCGTCTAACATCTCGGAAACTCTCGTGGCCCTCCCCACAGAGTTGAGGACCGCTGTCATCGACCTGTTTAACAAGGTTGATCCGGAGATTGGCAGACTGATCTCCGCCAAGTTGAGTGGATCTGCCAGACTGTAAGTTGGGGGGTTTACTTTTCCTTACAGTTAAGGTCCAGGTCACGGTATGAGGCTGAATGCAGGTGAATACTGTGTGGGGGTGCTCCATTTCATGATTTTGACGCTTATCACGTCGGCTATATGTACATATGTATATCGGTTGGGTTATTAGACTTCCTTCTAGATTCAATTCAATTTTAATGTCACTAAGTTCCGAGCTTTCTTTATCCAGTTGATAGCTATATGTTGCGGGTCTGTCCGTCTATAGTATGTGGAAGCTGGGTATCATCTTACTGGATAGTGTTGAAGGATTACTACTATGCATTTCTTATCAAGTTCCCATTATATATAACCATATCGTAGTTAGTACCAAGTGAACTTGAACATCCATCTTCTCCCAGCCTAACAGTTGTGCACTCACCATAGTACAACGAATATCAATATACTACAGCCAGTACTCAACCCCCTGCCAATGATCCCCAGCAAATCAATACATGAGCATAAGTAAATACAGCCATTAATGCACGACTCCATCCCGTTAAGTGCCCGTGCACATCAACGAAGTACGGTAGAAATTACGTGATACCGCGGCCCACCAAAAAACTTCCCGTGTATCAACAGTGGATACTCGATGAAAAAGTTGCGATAAAGGAGACAAAACTTGCCCAATAGAGTGTAGCTGGACGGTAAGCAGGTTGGAGATGTCAATTGTACCCCTCACGGTACCCCTCGTGAGGGTGTTAACTATCAGGCGATGTTCGGCATCAGTTGGATATGATTCTATATTGTTCTTCCAAGATTAGACTAGTGTAGTGCAGAATTTTTTCGGCGGTTTTTTGCACTCGGGTTTTCTGTTGGCGACGAATATATGTAGGAATGTCTTGAAGGCTTGGGACAATACTACTGATTCTGAATGAGTTCCGTATACAGTACTTTGTGCCTGGGGAGTATAGTTAGGAGCGAGGAAATTTCTTGTCTCGGTGCAACTAGCACAGGTGAGCATTAGATACTAACTCCAATTGAAGCGGTCCAATTCATATAATGGTCAGGGAATATAGCCTATGATAGTACAGCGATTATGCACTTCTTTCGACTCGGAAGACACCCCGGAATGCGTATTTGACCAGCTTATCTACGGAGTTCAACCTCAAGGATCTCTTTGCACTCATTCGGATGGTCAATGCAAGCTAGCACCGAATAGGATTCTCGGGACCCATTCGGCCCACCGAGTTGTCAGACTTCACCGCTACCCCCTCGGTAGGTCTTCCGACCACGGTTTACCGTGCGGGGACGGTTTGTCTCTCCAATTAGAAATGTGGCTGTGTCGGTCAACAGAGATCGATCTCTAGGGCATACGGGCATTTCAACCGCAAATCATTGCTCGGGAGTTCGTGATCGTCGTAATACTACTGTTCGGCATGAACCATCACAATAGAATTTCCTAGCTAAACATGCGGTGTGTAGTCGAGGACGCCTAGGCCTCTAGTAGTTTAATTAATACTACGAGATACCGTCCGATATCTTAAAAATTTAGAACAAGGTTTTCAGCTTTAGCGTAATTATAGGAACAGCTGCAAATGGATTACTTGATGTGCACTATTCCAGCCATTATTCATGCGACGTAGTATGGTAGAGCATAGAAATACGTGTTTTGTTGATTTTTAATCCAATACTTGATCAATTCTGAGCTCCTTTGCCGTCACTAACGTAAAAATGCGACAGTTATTTTCCGTTCGTCGACCGGTTTGAGTCCGATCATAGATCCAAAGACCAAATGGGGCCGCTTAGGTTGTTCTATGCGACCGATACACGGGTCCCCTGATATGATCTACCAGGAAAGGGATCGGATTTTGGCCATTGCACCAATGCAGCTCTGCAAGGTCCTTGGCAGTCCGTTGGTCATCGATCGCGCGTCTGAAGAAAATCCACTTGCTGCTGTTCCGGGACAGGCGGAGAATGTAGATAGGGACAATATAGGTTTGTTTATGAGCTATATGGTAGTCGTAACGGCGATTATTGATATCGATCAGAACATATGTGTGTTTTGGGTATACGTCGACGACAAGTAGTCGCGACAAGTTTCCCTTTTCCCACTCTGTCATTAGTGGCTTGATGATATTTGTCGCCGAAGTTAAGTAGTCCACAGGGTCTAGGACATTGGTAGGTATATCAACAACGATTCGGATTGTACGCCCTTCTCCAATAGCTTGGAGAACTTCTTTATTGACATCATTCATGTTAGAATGTATACGAGATGGATACAGGTGAAGATGACTAGAATTATCTGAGTCCGGGTACTCGGTGCAGTGTCGTGAGGGTTCAGTGGAAAGGAAGAAGGGCCCGGGGGGATTTTGGGGCACTCGATTAACACACAGATTGGTGTTTTATTGACATATTTGGATAGGCAAATGTTCAGTTGAACTGCAGGTTGCTCTAGCTGATGCCTAACACTCCCAGCGATTGTAACCTAGAATGACGCAAGGGGTTTTCTCCAATCCTAGCTTATACTTAAATACTACGCACACCTAGGAAAGATGGTAGCCTACGAGAACATTGCGTTCGCTGACCTTGTGCTCTCGGCGATTGTATACAGTGTTTCAACCTTTACTTTATTCTCACATCCGGCCTCGCCGGTCTATCCATTTCCTTCGTTTAATTATACGTCTCTGGAGACGCCCTGAGCTGGCTAGTCGAGTGCGCCGTTTGGAGCTTTATTGGACGCTTTGTGTAGATGAACCCGGTGACGGATTGGACGACGACGAAGCTGTCCAATGCACTGGATGAGAGATTCGAACCAGAGGAAGAAAAATCCAGGTCCAAATGGAGAGAACATCTGCTTGTCCCATGCGAAGAGGCTTGGTTGGGCTTGCTTCTCGTCCGCTTGACACATCTAGAAACAATCGAGTTCGGCCACGGGTGCTTTGAATTGATGTCAGACATCTTGCGCAAGGCAGCACGGCGCTAGCGACCCTTCCACCAGACCCCTCCATTTCCACATTTACAAGAAATTTTTGTCCATGTTCAATGTGGTAATGAATGGATTAGCTCGGATTTTCTCACGCCCTTTTTCTTTTTCCCTGCGGTTCGAAAGATCTATGGCAGCCCAATCGACGAGTTCCGCCGGGACGACTCCGACAAAATGTCTCTTAATATCAGCCATTCTTCACGTCCGGTTAGAGAGTTTACAATTTTAGCAGCATGAAGGTGCCACGGTATGCTCGACTGGCTCGCAGCGAGCACAGGACTTGAGCGCATTGCCCTTGTGCTTTCGTGTCACCGAGACGACTGGGAATTACCAGATGAGGACATGTTCAAAGCCCCGGAGTTCCGAAGTGCTCTTCTTCCGTTCACCAGGACGCTCAGAACGCTTCACCTAGAAGCCGATCACTGGTCTCCGGATGAGTGCGCAAGCAATATTGCAGATGATGCTGGACCGTTCGGGTCTCTCAAGGAATTTGCTGTCCTCGAGGATCTGCGGATGCGATATGTTCACCTCGTGCAGCCGTCCACTCCCGATTCAATTCATGAGTTCAAAGGGCCGCTCGTTGATATACTTCCCTCCTCCCTTAGAAATCTGGAAGTTCTGGAAATTGACGAGGATCATTATCCTGATCTGCTGTTGGACTTGGCACGATTGGTGCACGGCCGGGCTTCTTTTCCTCGGCTTGAACAAATCACACTTTACCTGATGAACTTGGATAAGAGCCCATTAAATTCTTTAAGGCATGAATATGGGACCGTTGGGATCGGCTTTAGGGTGAAGGCACAAGTATTTTAATGGTAGGAGTGGTTATCGTTCAAGGGACAGAATTGGCATAAGCAAGCATGAATGGCAATACCTACGGTGTCAATTCCCTCAAATTGGTACCGTTCATAATTACTTCATTATAAGCCTCAATACTCACACTAGTCACACATGTATATATGTCGTCTGAGACAACTCCGAACAATACTGATATGCCCCTGGTAAAATATCTATGGGGATCCGGATGGATCCACCGGAGGCATTAGAATGGATACTGAACAACAGAACTACTCATGAGACAGAGATTCCGGATAGAGAAGTATATAAGCTTTAGATATAGAAAGATAAACAGGGCAGAGAAAAAAAAAAAAAAAGAAGAAAA
>NW_015378433.1:0-32618 GCF_001204775.2 Aspergillus nomiae NRRL 13137
AACAAGAGGGTGAGAGTGATGCCTGAGAGAGAGCCTTAAAAACCATTCAGCTTGCCGTGTGCTCTTTCTTTTTCTCTCTTTTAACAGCGCTTGACGCGGTCGATAACCCTGACAGACTGTCACCTACTTTGACGTCTCTTTTCTTTTCCCCCTTGCTTTCTTTTTCTTCTACGTATAGATTGCACGCATCCTTGGCGTCGTTGGTTTTATACATACGAGAAAGCCAAGACACGCATCAATCTGCTAAACTATTTTTGTCCTCCGTATCAACTTTGATATTGTTGCCAAGCAGCAAACATGTCGTTCTCTGGCCGCCGCGTGAGCATTTTGCGCCCTTCCAACAGGCGATTCTCCCTAGGCAAGGAGTTGTCGGAGAATGGTGCGTTCTTCCTTGATACAAGTTTTTGATTGGGGTTGCACGTTTGTGATCGACAATGTTGTAGAAACCGCGGAATGAGGGGTTCAACAAACAAAAAAGAAAAAAAAGAAGGCCAATTAATCATACACATGTTCTCTAACAAAACTCCCTTCTTATTTAGAACTCCGATCGGAAACCCATCGTCAATTTCGAAGCGCTCACGAAGGTCACCGTCCTCACGCCGGCCTCGATGCCTCGCGTGCCTCGACAGGTGTCGTCTGGTGTACGGAACGTGCGACAGAACACGGTTTCGCAGAAATCCAGCTGAATGGGCGAATCTGGGCCAAGGTGCCCCCGAAGCCGATGATGAGATCGAAGGCAGTTTCCCCCGCCCGACGAGTATTCCTATCACCTCTGCTGCTCGTGAGTACGGCCCCACGGCCGGTATCAAGCCCCTCCGTGCTGCTGTCGCTCGGCTGTACAATGAGCATTACCGCCAGGGCAAAGAGAGCCAGTACACTTGGGAAAATGTCTGCATTGTGCCCGGTGGACGTGCGGGTTTGATTCGAATCGCAGCCATTCTGGGCAATTCGTACCTTTCCTTCCCCATTCCCGACTACTCTGCGTACTCGGAGATGTTGAGTTTGTTCAAGAATGTACGTGCGGGGTTGCTAGTAGACTTGATATGTGTCGCGATAGCTAACAAATTATCTTTTAGATCGCGCCTATTCCCATTCCCCTTTCCCAGAGCGACCATTATCATATCTCCCCCGACAAGATCGCCGAGGAAATTGCCCGTGGTACCCAGGTCCTCTTAACCTCGAACCCCCGTAACCCGACCGGACATTTTGTCTCCAGCGAGGAGCTGGCACAGATCCAAGACATCTGCAGGGATCGCGCGACGCTGATTTTGGATGAATTCTATGGAGGCTACAACTACACCACCGACTGTGATGGCACGACTCTCAGTGGTGCTACGAATGTGGAGGATGTCAACCAAGACGGTGGGCCAACACTCGGAAGCTATAGATGATTCTCTCATGCTAACCCTGGCAGATGTGTTGCTCATCGACGGTCTCACCAAGCGTTTCCGCTTGCCTGGTTGGCGTATCGCCTGGATTGTCGGCCCCAAGGAATTCGTTGATGCCCTGGGCTCCGCTGGTTCCTACCTGGATGGAGGTGCCAACGTGCCGTTCCAGGAAGCTGCCATCCCCATGCTTGAGCCGTCCCTTGTACGCGCAGAGATGAAGGCTCTTCAGCATCATTTCCGTGAAAAGAGAGACTTCGTTGTGAAGCGTTTGAACGAGATCGGATTCCGTATCAAGGATATTCCTCAGGCCACCTTCTACATTTGGCTTGATCTGACTGCCTTGGACCCCCCTCTTCCCGCAGAGGCTAACATCTCCGACGGTCTGAACTTCTTCAACGCCCTTCTGACCGAGAAGGTTATTGTGGTGCCTGGTATTTTCTTCGACCTGAACCCTGCCAAGAGACGAGACCTGTTCGACAGCCCTTGCCATCACTTCGTCCGTCTGAGTTACGGACCTAAGATGGATGTACTGAAGAAGGGTCTGGACGGCATTGAAAGGGTTATCCGCCGGGCTCGTGGAGAGGCCCTCAAAGCGCAATGGGACGACGAGGTAGCAATTGCTGACGACTAAGGGATCAGTCATGAGCGCAGATCCATGCACATACATATAGATTTATAGCTAGTATTTCATGAACAGAGGCCACTGCATATGTGTAAGCCATATCGTTCTTTCCCTCCCTCGTTTTCACCCTCCCATATCAAATTGGCGATGCTTTTTGAGCTTAACGTACGAAGTAGAGTCGCAGTATAAGAACTCCCCGTTCTAGACACGGCCCCTTAATTTAGTTGGACTCCGTCTTGCACGTGACCCCCCCCTCTCGGTCGGCCACAGCGACTCCCATTTGAAGTACTTCCTGTCATGATCATAGACGGTCGAGGCAGCGACGAGCTCGGGCTGCGATGCGCAATATGATGCGCTCGATATTATGGCCTGGAATATCTATCGCATCCTCAACTACACTACTTTTATCGTTCTCTCTGTCGTCCTCTTCTGTCTTATAGTGCTGACCCCAGCCGACGCGATCTACCAGTGCTACGTAACCTCGCGACTCACGAATATCTTTATCATTAGCGGTGGCTACATCGTGACTTTTATATTAGCGGCACTGATATACGCAACGCGGATCTATACCAATCGCAGCGCCTTGGCAGGAATCCCCAAAGCATGGATCCCAATAGAGAAAGAAGATGTCGGAAAGAGTGTGAGACGGCTAGTGGTTGAAGGGCTTGCTCGCAGCGCGATTGTTGCTTATCAAGCTAGGCCAAGGGACACAGCTGCAGATGGCGATACCTTCGCCGACTACCCCATGCTCTTGATAGACCGCGACCGCCCCCCGTGGGGCCTTGTAGAACACCCCGGATGGTCTTCTCCTGCATCCCCCGATCTGCCCGACCTGCCGTACCGAACGGTCATCCAAGAACTCCCGAACCTGATCGAGGCTAAAGCGGTCTCTCTTGCTCCCCCCGACCCCTTTTTGACAGCGACCCGCTCGTTTGACCCCTCGTCCCCCGGCGCGGAACAATCAATCCCGGACACGCGAGTGGTAGGCATCTTACGGCGACCGGCGTCGATGGGTGTGAGGGAATATTTGCACCACCTTACTAGTCTGGACGTCATCAAACCGCCCGAGATTGGGGCTGAATTCATCGCACTATACGAACGCGCGCGCTTCTCGCCGCACGAGCTTCACGAGACGGAGTTTCGGGATCTGATGCATATATTTGCTGAGTTGCTTAGGGGGATGAAGTCGCTTGATACGCACATTATGGACGATATTTACGCCGAAAGCTCTCACGGCGAGAGCGAGTCCATCATTGGACCTTCGGACGAGGAAGGAGAGACTGACACGATGGACTTCCGCGATGATAGCGAGGCGTTGTCGCGAGGCCGGAGCAACAGTTTGCAACCTTCTAATGCATCGACGTGGGAACGCCGCTCCACCTACACTACTACGTCAGGAAGGCAGAACCAGAGGTCCCCTGTCTGGTCGAGAAACGTTGACCGGCATCGGCTGGCGACGCCCCGAACGCCATCAATACGATCGCTTAGGCGGGTCCAGTCGAACGTATCGGGGAGTTCTGCAGGGAGCGTTATTCGTTTGGTAGATACCCATGGGCCCTCTGATTTGCCCTATGCGATTAATTTTAATAGAGCGTGAAAAGTTTTTTGGGATAACCCAATTGGATTACAATAATGAAAGCGCACTTTTCTTTTTACTGAAAATGAAACAGAGAGAAACTACCCAAATAAATGTAGAATGTTCGCTTTTTCTTTCTATGAATACTAGATCCATAGTTACTACTAGTACTAACATCCCCATGGAATTCCATGCGAATGACCTGATCTGGAGAGAAGATTGATAATAGCCAACCAATCAGGCCAGGCGCTATTCGTAGCCTAACGGTGCAGATCGGAAAGGATTCCGTGCTTGGCGTCGGTGATTGATAAGATCTGCTTTTCCAAAATGGCAACTGTGTCACTCCCAACTGTGTATTTTTTTCTTCCACCCTTCCCCTCCTTTCCCCATATCCTCCCCCCACACAATGCAGGCTCTCTGGCGACGCGGCACATCTCTCTTCTCAACTCCGTCGGGGTCGCCCAAAGACTCCGGGGCAGCGGAAGACTTCCGAACAGCTCCAAGCCCCGACACGCTATTCACGAGGTCGACCCCGCCGTTGACGGAGAAGAATGTCTCCACGACTGCGCTTCATGTACCGTTCGGTACCCGGCGAAGTTCGACGTGGACCAGGAAGATACATTGTACGGGAACGTCAATGGATGGTCGACACACCTGCTCGTCGCGACCGGGAAAACAGACTGGGTACGAGATGTCGCGGACGAAGAAGGCAGTGTGATGGAAGCGATTGAGAAGGGGGGGCTGGAGCCCAGTAACGGGGTAAGTCGCGATCGACCAACTACTACCACTCGAAAAACCTAGTATAATACTGATGGAGTGATGATGATCTTAGAAATTGAAGCTGTCGGCCTCCAACATGCCCGTGCCGGACGAATACCACCACCACGACTCGGGAAAACAGCCGACAACCGTCCTGCTCCTACCAAGCTTCACTATTGTTGACCATGTCACGCCGGCCCTGGCCTCTGACCTGATCAAATATATTGTCAATCCCGCGCCCACCACCACGACGCCCTTGGGGGCTCTCCCGGAGCCGGTATCCGCACCCACATCAGACGACCAACCACAACAGCCACCACCCATCGCAGACCTCCTATCGCAGACGCCCCTCCGATCGCGTCCCTGTCCCCACGCCGCGGTGATCCTTCTCTGTTCCCAGCGCACACGGGACGCCCGCTGCGGCCAGTCTGCGCCGCTTCTCCGTAAGGAATTCGAACGCCACTTGCGCCCGCTGGGATTGTACCGCGATCTCGATGACGAGCGACCCGGTGGCGTCGGCATCTACTTCATCAGCCACGTTGGGGGTCACAAGTATTCTGCGAATGTGATTGTGTACCGCCGTCGCGATTTGGAGTGGTACCGCAAACAGGACGGCAAAGAGGAGACATCGGCGGAGGGAGAGGAAGGTGCGGCGCAGGGTATCTGGCTGGCGCGCGTTCGTCCAGAGGACTGTGAGAATATCGTCCGGTACACAGTGTTGAAGGGGAAGGTGGTAAAACCGGAACAGATTAGGGGAGGCTTTGATCGGGAACGGGGCGTGATGAGTTGGTAGTTTCGTTGGTTTTGGTTTTGGTTGGCGGACTTCCAGTACAGTGCATATATACACCGGGTTATGGGTATGGATATAGATATGTGATGCTAGATGTATGGTATATGAATGGAGTTATGTATCTTCCCGCTTGTATACTCATTTAGCGGGCAGTAGGTTCATGGAGCTATGCCATTCGATACTGTAAACTGTTGTGAATCAGTACTACTGATCTCAACAAAGCGATTATGTACTTACTGCGTTGAATATACTTCAGTACAATGTTAGACTGACTACGAACGATAGCATTCTAGGATACGTAAATAGAGCCAAGGAATCATCACGCCGAAGTGATGTATCCCCGAGCATTCAAGGCGACTATGAAACTAGAAGAAAGCCCTGGTATAACCAAATCCCTTTCAGTCACAGTCTAAGCCAATAGGGCACATGAACCTTCACTCAACCAAAAGCAAAAGTTCCGGTTAGTGAAAGAACAGCCATCGGTGGATCCCTCATGGATATGAAGAGCAGCTCCTGTCACAGTGCATTCTCCCCGAAGCGATGAGTATAGTAGAGGGATCCTAGGACAACCAGATCGACAATCACCACAGAAGCTCAACAGAGACACCAGGAGACAGAGGACAGGGAAAGAGCTTGTTAGAACAAAGGTCCAGACATTGTCCTCTCTTTTTGATCAGATAGCTCCATACCTGAGTGGCAAGTATGGATCTAAGGCCCATGGTATGTAAGTTGTATCCGGCTTCTAGAAAATACATGGCTTTAGTTTGTCGGGAGTCTGCCCCTTACTGTCGTGTATCTGTTATGCGTTTATCGCGATTCGTTTTCAGTTGCAGGACCGTCATGTACCGATCGCATTAGTCGCCATGTCGAGTTTACCCTAGTTCTCCATGGCTACTGGACAATTACTGTCCGACGGCTATGTCAATCAGAGACATGGGACAGGCAACGGACCAACGGAGATTCTCGGTGTTATGTTCGTATGAAATGAGGTGGAAGTCGAGAGTTTGTTAATCCGCGAATACCCATCGAAGTCTAGACACAAGATGTCAGCACATCGAGTTATTTGGTTTAGAAACTAAACGAGGTGCTTGCCATTGACCCATTGCCTGACACAGGTCATACCCGCTTGAATCTAGACGTGTTTCTGTCGGGATAATCCCCCCCCTAAATGCCATCCCATTCACCAATGATCCAAGAAAAGTACGAGATGATAGAACGAAATGCTAGTGCCACTGTCCAGAGTCGTGTATTTAGTCACCTGCCACATCAGGAAAATGGTCTATGAAAAGCCGTATCGTCCATAAAAGCGACGCGGCGGAGACTAGTATTTGAGTCTGTCATCCACAAGTATGCCATTGACATTCGCCCTAAAATGTATCATGCTTTCGTTTAAAATTTCCCGAAGTAGTATAGTGATCGTTCGGGTTCTTTGAATAGATGTACTCTGTAGTACTTCATGTTAAGCTAGAGACTGAGTCGCCATGTGCCTACAAATAACGGGGCTCTATGGATGGATATGCACATGTTGGACATTGATCCTAGTGGTTACTATTCGAGGCAGGGGATTCCGGCGTATCGGAATGGGAAACTACCGAGGATGAAGATTTATTAGCAAAGATGAAGAACACGAGAGGACGACGAGAAGTGACTAATACCTCCTTTTTTATTGGCCAGTTGTTCCCGTCTTCTTACCTAAGACCAAGTGTCAATCCTCCCAAAATTATCCCAATCCAGATAGTGTGGGAGGTGTGGACATGGTGTGGACATGGACGTGTGTGCTGTACAGATTCAAAGTCGTAGAACATCGAACTAGGCTCACCTTGGGTAGTACTACTAAACTAGTCCCAAGAACGCTGGAATACTACGGCACCGGTACGCCGTACGTAAAGGATCCACTCCCGGAGATAACCAGGAGAAATAACAACAGCAACCCCTTTGAAGGCTTTTGCCCTCCAGTGGGCCCTCCGTTATTGGTCGGGAGACACGAACTGGTTGGGTTGGGTTCTTGGCCCACTCTGTCGGTGTTGATCTTCCATTTCATTTTCAACTCAGAGGAAATAGAAACGAAACTTGGACGGCAATGACTATCCACGGATGGGGGGAGTCTAGCATGGAGACCTCCACTGTTCATGATCTTTTCCGCTAGGCTGAGAAAGGCAATAGTTGTTTCGGTGTGCTAAACTGACTGTATCATATTGAACGCTTTTTGACCCATGAGAGAGTTTATTCCGGTCAACCTTATTGGGTTCTTCCGTGGGTATGGAGATTGAAGTTGATTTGTGATGTATTCGTTGCATCTCGGTGACTTCCATTAGTTGACGACCCATATCATCTGGTAGGTAGCATGCACTACGCATACACCTGGATACCTATACGCTTCTCTTATATAGGTACGACATGCTACTGGGAAAAAATCACGGTCAGCTAACATAGTTGCCTATGCTCTGCACACGCGCAGACACAATCAGACTTCACCCCCAGAGAGAGGAAGTCACCGCCACAAGCCCCACAGCTAAAATGAGCCGCTAATTCCCCGATGGGCAGCATTCTGGCTGGTTTCCCGCACGTCTGTCAATGGATTTGGTGCTCCACTGTCTGATAGACTGGTCTAGATAGGGAGATCATCTGGATGCTCGTCGTCAGTGACACCGAAAGAAGAATAGGATCTGATTCTTTTTAGACTGTCAAGCTGGGTTGCGGATGGGAGGTTGAAGGTATTGTTCGTTTTGCTCTCTGTGTCAATGGAGGAAAGAAGATAATTCATCAAAGGTTGATAACTTGCTGGCGTTGGTTTTAGAGTCTGGGAGGTATAGTGTACTCATGCCTTGATATACTTCAAAGACAAGGTCAATGGCTGATGCATGCCTCTGTGAACCCTGACTGTATGATACAGCCTCGTACAGTACATCCCAAACGAAGACCGTGAGAGGCAAAAAACAAGGCAACCAGACACGAATCACTCGCAGTATGCATTCCATGGGGCGAAAAGTCCCAATGAGGAGGCAACTGCAAGGCGTTTAGGAAATTTTCTACGGGCGTCCAAACTGTTGGGAAACCTTACCATTCCAGTAGGGAACGTCAAATTCAGAACAGGTAAGTGATGATGTTTGTACCATGGAACAAGGTGGGTTATGCGAGGGTTCCCTTGAAGTCTATTCTGCACCGGCCACTGTATGCCCTGTCCTCTTGTCTTGGATGGTGGTTGTATGCTCGTAGCAATGGTACGGTTTCTACCTCAGACTCCTTCTTGGTCCAAGCTCCTAGGCCACTTCTTTTCTTTTTCTTGAGCAGAAAATATGATATGACCAGTGACCCTTTCTTGGCCACTTAGCTACCCCTGAGTGCCGTGTTCTAGCGCCTCGCGGGAAGGCGGATTGTGTTGCTCCGTGAAAAAACCGGCACAACTCCCCAATTTCGTGCGAAGGGGTTTGTATACTATCGTTTCTGTTGGTTGGGTGAGGTTTCGGTTCGGTAGGGTGGTATGGGGACCCTTGTATTCAATATAGATTGCTTTCGTGTTCGGATAAACCATATCTGAGAGAGAGAGCCATAGGATACCTTGTTCTCTACCTGGAGTATTGGTTCACTATATGGAGTCACTGCGTCCATATCTACTTGGGAAAGGTCTGTATTGTATCATGCTGTACCCACGGATAAGTAATCCACGGCGGTTTATCAAAAGCAGGGTGAAAGAGTAGACGTATCAACCCCGCAGTCGAGACGCCAAGGTTGAGGACATAAGCCGGACAAAGGCATTCATCTTGTGATGACCAGGGATTCTTGTCGTCGTCGTCATCCAATGCAGTCATGGCTGCTAGATCCTGGTGTAATCCCCCGATAGCTAGTGGGTTAGTGGGCTATTAGCTGCTTCATCTCGGTACCAAAGCTCAACTACGGAGTACTAAAAGGAGGATATCGGGACCAGCGCCTTAGTGCAGGGACTAAGTGGCCCCGACTCAAGTAGGAGGTGTTGTTCACTTGTTCTGCTGTAACAGATGGAGACCTCGCTGTCCTCGGTAATTTCACTAACGAAGCCTGACCCGCATTAGTCATCTCCCCTGATCGAATGAGTGGGTGAAGCCAGACCAAAATAGTAAGAAAGTGGAATAGCCGCTCGGAAACCAAGGTTCCTACCTCGGAATTTTTATCCATGATGATCTGATTGCTCGCTTTCCGGCGGTTGCCCCCTAGTATTTTCCAGGGATGGCTCTATACACGCTTGAGGTGTGGCCTGACCAAAGGGAAAACAGGTTAACGGTGCAGGTATGTAGGGTCGATCGTACTTCGACATGCAGGTGGTGGTGGCATCGAATAGTGTGTTGTTCAAGAAGTTTGACGGCCTTTCGTCCAGGAGCACTAGCTCGCGCTAGTTCTATACATGTCGAGATGTTCAGAGACCTGAATGGACATGGCTGCACACGCTATCTGAGTGGAGTCACTTACCGTTCCGACTGTCGATCCTTGGCTGACGTTGGCAGCGAATGGGACTAATTGAGCGAGTATCGGATTACTATCAGTCATGCCAGTAAAATGAAAACCCCACTAGCCACTAACTGGTAAGAATTTACTTCTGTGTCGTGCTCCAGGCTTCAGCACGTTTAGTCGATAGTAAGTAGTAGCTGGTACTGATAGTTGGGTGTAAAAGGGCAAAGCACGCAATGGCAGGTGGGGTTCCGACTGCTGCCTTAGGCACATATCAGATCCTCGTCCAGAAGAGAGAGTTCTCGAATTAGTTAGACCTCAGTAAATACACCCAGACCCATCTCCATCTCCGCCGATAAAGGGCGACATCTCTAGGTCCTGTTCACATCAAAATTGACAATGTAGACTAACACGTATCACAAAGATTGCCAAGAGATCATCTTAGGTATCAAATATCACAAACGCCTCACCCTAGCCTTTTAAACAGGGGGAATCAATCCAAAAAGTCGCAGAGGCTGCAAGGAATGGAAGCAGAAACAAGCAGTGATATCATTGGTCACAAGCATTGTAGCACAAAAAGAGAAGGGAAAAAAAAGAAAAAGGGAAAGGAAATATAGCAGAAGATCAACGCGTATATGGGAAAATGAATACAACAAGCTGGCCAAGTCGAAACGCTCGTAAGTCTGTCGTTATAGGCATCACACGATACAGTTAGTATGATGGTTCCCACTTTGGAACACTATCAAAATACACCGAGAAGTTCTTCTGGTCTCATCTTGGGATCTCCCAAGGGGTTGAGCACGATGGCCGCAAAGGGAGGCTAGTGGTTACATTGGTGGCTTGAACGTCCCCATAGTACTATTTAACCCACTCCCAAGAAGCCCCAGTCGGTTCCCTCGGGTTGGTTAAGAATGCGTGTCTGGTGTTGCTTGTATTGGAAATTATGTGGATAGGTGACCATCAGCGGGTGACCTTCCACAGCAGGAACACCGGGAAAGGGTTGCTGGAATTCCGGGGGAATACTGTACCCCTGACGGCTTGGGTCGTACCGTTGTTGCATGAGTTGCATGTATTGCTGTTGCGCTTGATGGACATCGACGGGTGACGATACCGGTATACTTTGAGTTACAATCGGCGGCGCATCTTGCACAGGAACAGGCGTTATTGGAAGACTCGGTGGTGGATAGAAATCATGGGATGGAGTTTGCGCGTGGGGGTAGTAAGGCTGTTGAGCAAGGAGATATTGATCGTTCGGTACTGAGGCGGGGACGGGTGTCTGGTAGGAATGTTCGGAAGTCGCATCCTCGGATGGAGGGCGAGTTACTGTGCCAGGAGGGTGTGAACGGTGCTGGTGCTTAGTGAGTGTCGTTTTACGACAAAAGCTATATGGGGTTATTAGCGCTCGTGCTATTTGTACGGGTAAGATACGATTCTACCTTCGTTCGCATGTTGGTTCCTGGCAGATGTACGGCCGCTTTCCCGTGTGAATCCTCCGGTGGCGGGCTAAACTTGAGGACTGCGCCGCGTCAGCATTTCTCTCATAGTCAAACAGGAGTTTAAGGGCAAGGCCTACGTCGGAAAATGCTTTGTGGCATCCTTCATGATCACAAACATGGGGTTTCTCCCCAGTATGCGTTCGCGAATGGACAGTCAACGCACTTCGTTGAATGAAGCTCTTGTTGCAATCTTTCACTGTACAGTGGTACGGCCGTTCGTTGGTATGTATGCGATAATGTCGGCAAAGATCCGACTTGCGATTGAACGACTACTTATATCAGTACGATTGGGTCAAGGGGGAAAGGGACAGGAAGCGCTGGGAAAAAAGACTACCTTTCCACAATGCTCCCAGGAGCAGCTGAAGTCTCGTCCACTGCCGGGCGCCATGGCTGCAGCTGTCTGAGGCGTGGATATTCAAGGCTACCCTCAGATGCGGGACAACCGCTGATAGGGACAGCGGGGAGCGGACAACGGTGGGGATACCGGGAAACCAGATGAACAAACAACGATAGATCTAAGTGGGCAACAAGACAATTGAAGGTGGGTATAGCACAAAAGGATCAAGCGGAAGGGGGAGTGTGTGAAATACAATCCAAATTCAAACGAGATCAAAGCATCGAAGGCGTTGAAATGAAATGCAAACGAACAACTACATAGACAACAACATAGGAGGGGGCGGAAGGAAGATGGAGACGATGGAGTAGATAGATAAAAACAGCTTCTCGGGAGTGGAAAATTAGTGGATCGAAAGCGAGACGAAGGAGGCGTAAAAGAGAAAAAGAAGACCGGGAGAGGAGTCAAATCTCGATTAAGTGGAGAGACTGTCACAGAAATTAAATCCGAGAAGGCATGCAGCAGCTGTTTCGATGACTGGGGGAGGTTCTGGCCAACGAGTCACAGGAAGGCCGATGGATCGAATTGGGAAAAGCAACCGCAGTCGCTGATTTGAGGCTGGAGCATAATACTTATAATAATAATAATAATAATTATAATAAATTGATTACTTATAAATATTATTATTATTATAAGTATTCCCGGCAATATAGGAAGAAGTAGTAGGAGTAAGTCGCACTAGAACCAACCCACTGGTAAGTTTGGTTTCCTGTACCTATTATCAAGGCAGGTAGGCATACGATAATAACGACTGTCGTCAAATATAGACTGGGAGACACCAGAGGCACGGATCAGACAGACAGGAGAAAAGAGAGAAAAAGAAAAAAAGAAAAAAGAAAAAAAAAAGAGTAGCAAAAGCAAAAGGGAACTTTAGAAAATCCCCCCAAAAGATGATCAAATAATAATAATATCCACGATAATAAGCTGTCGGGATCGGTGGAGTCGTCCTGCGACGGTGATACAGACAAACGTCGGTCCTAAATGTCGTTCTAGTCCGGTATGGAGACAACAACTGGAAGAAGTAAAAACAAACTAGGAGATAACGAGCCAAAAGAAGCCGATGAAACGGGATTGAAATACAAAATAAGAACAGGAAATGAGGCAATAACTCTCGGTCCTGAAAAGTAAAAATGGAAAGAAAAGAAGAGAGAAAAAAAAGAATGGGAGCTGACAGCATGGAAAATCTTAGGCTTTGGCGACCACTCCTTTTTTTTCGGTTTTCCCTTTGTTTTTTGCCTCATCCTTTCCTCTCGTGGATGAGATTTTCTGCGTTCTGTAATTTAAACGGCTGCATACTCCATGGATACGTGCCTCGAGAATCCATGTCCCTACCTACAGTTCGTGTACACCTTTCGTACCGTACGGAGGTACAGGTTGGAAGACTGTGAAAAGGATCAAATGCCAGAGAGAGGATGATTCGATAGGATTGAGCCTAACGTCTTTTCAAGTCATTCACATATCAATCTGGACTTGTTTTACAAAGCATTACCAGACATTAGAACAAACGAAGGAACAAGGCTAGAGCATACTGTACATCAGTACATGCTAACAAATGTATGTATGTATCATACACTGATCGAGAGGATGGATCCGATTACTAGAGACTACTACTACCCAGAATAGTTAGTATGCCAGAGTAGCAATATAATCAGGATGTTGTGGTTTTGTTTTTTTAGATACTCTTGAGATATGATCGCTATTACTAGGTATTCTCAGAGTACCAAGATTGCTAAGAAAGAAAGAGACTCTTTTGGAAGTAGTAATACATATTGCTCTGTAGAATTAAATGTTGACTATAACAACAAAAAGAGAAAAGCGAAAAGGGCAAAAAAAACGAGAAAAGGAATAAAAGAAAAGAAAAGAAAAAAAAAAAAAATGACAGGCAGGGATTTGTCTGGGTCTGGCTTGTCGATAACGACTGGGGTATGGACTAGTCTGAGGTTTGTTGCCCACCGACTGAACACTCTTCCGCTCAAGATTATTTGGAGAGGGGGAACGGAGAGCCCCACTCCAGCTGCCTGTGCCTTGGGCTCTAGATTAGAGGCTTGGCCAATCATTGCCGACTGGGCGTCCAGCCTTTTCCTTGGAAAAATTTCCGCTAGCCTATGGATGGTTTAGTATCCTGCATGGTGGGATCCCACATTATTGATGCGACAGTACTAATCGGTATTATTTACGCCGTCTCGAATGTCTTGGTGCTCATGGGAAGTCCCCAGTGGTGTATGTGTAGAAGGAAAACGCCCCAGGGTGAGGGTACCTTGGCAGATGGATACGATATCCTATAATAGTTCAAAGTTATAGGCTCCTTATCAGGAAAGCTTCCGGAGCCGAGCGACCGATAGCCGTGGGTATAAATTATGGAGGTGAGCTATAAAAGGGTTTTGGCTCCCCCCCCCCCCTTCTCCTCCCCTAGGACAGTACTAGTAGTACTCCGTGGTACTACAAGTGCTCGGCACCGCTAACTCAAACGGAAATTCTAATCTCATGCCCCATCTTTTACAGGGGCTATTCTTCGGGTGTACCAGGTTACTACCCGTCGGTGTTCTCCCCTAAGGTTGGGTTACGCAGTACCACCCTCTCTTTAGGAGCTCCCGGTTGTACCACTCACGGAGAATTCAAGTATGATTGGGTTACGGGCTAGCTAGCAGAAACTAATTTAGACCCAGAGTTTTCCCGTATTACAATTACGATCGCCACCACTAGGGTACTACGGACGGTTGACAAGCGCCTGTCAGAGCCCAGTGGAAGTGACGGACTGAGGCAGACCCTGGTACATACCTATAGTAGGCGAACGACCTGGTACTTAGCAGGCGTCGACAGGACGGTGAGCGAATTAGATGAGGAGAGCCCAGAAAACAGAGTTAAGAATGCAGAAAGGAAAATCATAAGCAAGGGATACACTTTATTAACGAGAGAGCAATACGGAGTGCATCCGAATGTTCATACCTCATTGGATGTGCAAGCACAAGTAGTACTCGAAGGAAGAAGGCCACCAAGTAAGTAATTGCATGCTTCTCATCTAGTATCGCCCTTGGAGGCGCGTAAGATTTCAATCTCCTCGGGAATCGTCCCACTGGGTTATTACCGTCATTGCCGAGAAGCTAGAAGGTACTTACTACATACATCCGTATACGGACGTATGTATGTATGTACTCGGTACTAGTTACTGGTACGCTACTGGAGATGTTCGCTACCTCGTACTAGATCTCAGGGCTGCTTCAACGTACATACACTGGAGATCAGATTGTGATACCCTTAGGAACTCTGTACCCCGTACGATGGTGTGATCCCAGGAATTAGCAATCAAATTGAAACTCAAATCCCGAAGGAATTGGAATGAAGCCATTTCTCATTCATTCTTAGAGGCCGCATCGGATACATCAGCTCCTTAGCTTCAACCACCACGTGGTTGACTTCAAGATGCGATCAGACGGGTGATACTTCCACCCGAGGGCATGGGGAGAAGGAAGACAAGTGCAATCTAGAATCAAGGCCGTCCACTTACTGAGGGGTCACAATTATCGTGATTGAAGAACAATCAGACATATGAAGATCACCGCATGGCGTTTGCAGCTACGGTGAACGTGCTGGACACCGAAGCCACCTTTCATTGCATTCTCCTCAATCCCCGTGGCTTTCAATTCTACCCACATGGCTCAGCAGCCAGTCAGGTAGTTACTCCAATTCCATATACCCATTCAGACCCATACCTGTGCTATTTCTGACAAGGATTACTAAGAGAGTAAGAGAGAGAGAGCAAAAAACAAAACAGACCCGTGAGGCTTTGAATCCTATCTGGGGTGAGTTGTAGATCCCAATATTAGCGATGGGCTGTAAGGGTGGGAAGCGCAAATGCATGACGGTGGAGACGAACAATCGTACTTCAGGCGGCTGTTCGCGACTTTTCTACCAAACTAGCTTTGACTGGAGAACATGGTTTAGTTAAACCGGGATCGTAGAATCTTGACCATGAAGGGTCGTAATCCGTCCCCACTGAAAGGATTGAGATCCTTTTGATAGACCAGTCATTCTGGGGAATTAGACTTTGGTCTCGTCGAGATTCCAAGTCATTTACCCACGACTCAAGTAAAAGACGCTCAGGGGACAATTATTTATTTACGGGATATTTTTCCTATACACAACTTCTCTCTTTCATCCTTTTCTAGTTCTGTCGTGCATTTCCTGGTCCTGAACTAACATGTATGTACAGAGTACGTACTTCCGTAGCTGTTTATACTATGGGCTCCCCAGATGATCTTCTTGCTAGCGTACCATCCTTCCCCTTCCTTAGCTTAACCACCGCCCCCGGAAGATACAATATCCTCGGGTAAACCCAAAAACCAAGAAGTAAGCCTTATACGAGGTGCCGGAAAATCAAATAGGGAATACCATCGCAAGGTGAATAGCTACAATCATTGTGGATACGCATAAGTTCTCACCGAGGATTCCCCTAAGTGGAAAGAATCGACCCATACACAGTACCGTAAGCCTGGCCTTTGAAGATCACCTGTGACTTTCCTTGCCCGTGATGTCTTATGATAGGCTATCTAATCTACCTGTAGGTACGATATAGTGCTTTTCTCCGTATGCAGCGAGAGGTTAGATTAATCTAGGATTATACGCCGATGCTGTACGTTGGATGACACGAACACAGTTCTCCACATATCACTACATGTTCCAGATCCACGTAGACCTTCATGAGATGTATGTAGGGTTACCTTACGCTGCGTCACACTGTCCGCTATGAGCTCTGCCTGGTATACGAAATCCAGAATATTCTCCTCTTAATGGAACGACTATCATCCCTTGGGATCCACGTCATTAGTGGCATGAGATACCTGCTATCCACCAAGCCATCTTGAAAAGAAAAGTGTAAAGTGTAGACTGTAAACTTGATAAAAAGAAAAGAAAAGAAAAAGAAACACGCATGGCCTGACGATCGTACGCATAATAGAACGAAACCTGGCGTTGGGCATGGACAGTGGATCCCTAACGTTAGTGCTTCCTACAGTTTACCATCGTCTACTTGTCGCCAACTGGCGCAGCCGCTGAGAAACAAGAACAAGAACAAAAGAGAGATAAGCCAATATGGAATACATGGGGCCAGGATGACTACAACGTCATTGTGCTGCGACTGTCACAGCTTTTTCCTCTGTAAGTTAAACCCAACGACCTGGTCATTGGTTCTCTTGCAGTCCACTGCACTGCATAGCTTTTGGGGAGGGGAGGGAAAAAGGGTCATGTGTCAAATCACAACCCTGACCTGAAGTCTGTTGCCCCTCGTATTGTTCAAATTGCCATGATGATTTGCCAACACGATGGACGTCAAGTTCTGCCTATCAACACAGGCGAAGGAGCTTGGCCGATGCCACACGCTCTTTCCAACGGTGTGGTAGCGAGTCTGACATGGACTAAACAGCGATTCGTAATCGATCGATCGTATGAGGGGATACGATACGCGCGTGGCCCAGAAACCCCAAGACCAGAAACCAACAATCAAGGTGGATGATGAACGGAGAGCTCTCTATCTACTAGCTAACTAGTGAATGTATGCATCTTTAGTAATGGTGTCGCCAAGCGGACGAAGTTGACTGACCGATTGATTGACCATCGCACTAGTGGGGTTTAGTCGAGGTTCCCAAGTCCAGCCCCAGACCTTTTCCTCTCATGATTTGGTTCTGAATAGGAAAGGATCTGAGGGAAACCCTGGATGTTGATGTCAAATGCTGAATGATGGACAAGGAAACGATATCCTCTCCTCTTGACTCGTTTATCATGCTCCTTCCATCCCGTCTCTTCTTTGGGTGTTATCGAGTGAAAATCGGGGGCGTCATTGGCTGCATATCCGAGTAACAGGCACAGGTGAGTTAAACCTCCCATACCCCGCATTGCGTTTGCTTTTACTTCTGAATTCAGTCGTTCAAAATAAGATGAGGGGTGGCTTGAGTTTCTCTTGTCACACGCGGAAACGGAAAGGAATAAAGCGATCCATTCACCGACTGCCGCGCCCATCACTAGATCCAAATTCTCCTGCACGTCGACCCCCCAGGGTACCTTACCATCTTTCTTAGTGGAAGTAGGAACAGAGATATCGATGCAGCCAGCTTCTGAGCTAATGGGAAGTGACTACGACGGCGGGAGTCCGGCAATCAGCTTCACCCCTCCCCAGATGTGCATATGACTCGCAGTACCTTCCCGCAAGTCGACTAGACACTCGACGGACCATGTTCTCCAATTGCGACTACTGCATCATAGGTTTCAAATCACAGAATCATGTGTCCCTTGGCATTGGAATGAAGTTGGGACTGCAGTCGTGCCGCGGCATTGTCACGGATCAGAGGATTACTCCGCCCTTGAAACCGGTCCATTGCTTCATCGTGCATAAGGCCAGGGAGTGGAGTGAGAAACTAAGCACTGGAGATGGATGCCTTATGGTTTTGGCGGTGTTAAGACATACATACATACATACATACATGTGTGTTCCATGCAACGTTCGGTAGGGCGGCGCCCAGGAAGAAAATCTCCGATTTGCATGTTTTTCGTCGCAACTTCCCACTGCAATCCATGTCAACACTACGACTAGTCGTACTCTAGTTAAAACGGCCCGGGTGGGCTTGTGAGGGGGGTGGCCGATTAAAAAAATATATATTAATGATCGAATGATAGGTACAATAGTTCCAAAAAAAAGAACTAAATAAATTACAAAAAAAAAAAATAAAAATTAAATAAATAAAAAAGACAAATTGGCCCTACGGAGCCAAGAGTGGAATTACACGCCATCGAATCCTGTACCTTGTGGCGGTTCAATCGAGAAATCATGACAGTGGCCGTAATTAATCAGTAGTCATGGTTCACTAATCCATCACTGCACAATTCTGTGAATGATGAAAAGATTCAACCTCAAACACCGAATCCCGCCGAAGAATTGTCGGTGAGTAGTCAGTCAGTCCGTGGACAAGTACCCATGGAGCACCTTGGCTTTTTGTTTTTGTTTTTCTTTTTTGATTCGATGTTCTCATCCTTCTTCGAATTTCATTGTGGTCATCTTCGGTCAAATCCCCAGCATTGTGGTAACCGTTTTCAATTTTTTGGCCCCCTTGCAGCCACTGGCGCCAGACTCCATTTCGCGGGATTTCGCGGAGAAACATTGGATGACGGTGGACTGAGGCATTTGAGGCTCCATCGGCACTGACTCAGTCAGTCAGTCATGTGTGATCGTGGTTCATGACTGGTAATTCGGATTTATCTTCTTTGCCTTCTTTCCCTTTCCCCCATACCTCCTCGGCCCCCAGTTGGATTGGTTTCGAAGTGCGGATATCAAAATACTAGCCAAATTACAAACAAGACCGCATTTCGTCTGACATCCAGACTCCTAACCAAGCCTACTAAGTTTCTTAGCCATTCGCCATGAACTCGTGCTGACATGGATCTTCCTTCGGAGTGGCTGTGTTCCATCCATCTATTTGTTCTTTATGCAAGTAGCCTCGCTTCTATGCTGACGGGCTTCTGGATCGATGGCCAGACTTCCTTGGTTTCACTCCTTCTCGTTCGCGGATATTGCACGGGGGTCGGGAGTCTTGGCAGAGTGGCTTTTGATATTGACCACCAGCTGTTCGTAGAGTTCTTCGCCCCTCGTGTATTTTCTTCTTCTTTTCCCTCGTTTTCTCCTACTTTCAAAGTGTCTGTCGCTTTGTGGATCTTTACTTCGTGAGGACCTCGTGGACGGACGTGCTAACATGTAGATTTGTTCGGTTACCGCATCCCCGCTCATAGGGCTTTGTCTTGTCCCAACCCAACAAATGATTTCAGTCATATGTAATGCCTTGATTCGAATTAGTTAGTTAGTTATGCATTATACTGTTTATTAAGCCATCGGTCGGAATAATACAACGAGGTGTATACGTTATCCAATCCACGCTGACCGCCCCGAGGATATGTCGAAGACTAGTATAAGCCGGGGGCTGATTCATATCGCCCAATGTTTTATGAGTCGTTCTTGTACTGTGTGAACACATCCCTGGGAGGAGCCCTGGCAGCGATTCGTGCTCAGAGATCTTCGCTGTCAAGCGCGATTGCTGACAGCCATAAGATCCGATATTATGAACCAGCATCCGTTCCCCCTTATAGCAGAACTGTCCTAACTGTCGGTACATCTCTTAGAGGGCCAATACTACTGTGCCCTTTACATCTGTTAATGTCAGGGGTAGAGCTGCATGTGGCGTGCTGGAAGCCAGTTATAGGCTTGGGCATCTGATAACGTGGTGAGTTGAATGTCACAGTAGCAAATGTTTGCCTGTCCTGTTTCATGGTAGCATGGAAGGGAAGCCATCCGACATGGTTAAGCATCCTCAAGTGACCCGTAGTCATTTGGAACTGGACCTGATTGCTGGGGGTATCCCGAGTAAGAGCAATCTAACTCTTTCAGTTCGCAGCTGCAGATAGGAGAGAAGATGCATGCAGGGAAGGCCATTATTGATGCGTTTAGAGCATGTGGGAGCATCGAGGATCTCGGGACCAGGTACGGAGTATACAGACTATTTCCTCTGCGCATCCGGACTTGCATAGTCGGAGGTACCTTGTTCAATAACGAGAACGTTGTTATTGAGCTATATACCGTCGCTACTCCGGCCATACCGCTGTTTGATTACGACAACGCTGTGTCTTGTTCCGCCATAGGAGTGGCCCCGAGAAGTAGTACTCCGTAGCTTATGTTGATCTTCTCATCCCCTGGTGACTGTTCTGGAGTCGACTGGGATGTACTTCCTTATCGCTATTGTTCTGACAGCTTTAATATCTGCATTATACATGGCTTAGCTACTAGTTTCGAACTTCAGGCTCAGTACTGGCATCCCTCGGATCAACTGATTTTTTGCTCCAGTGGCCCCTGTGAATGTCGGTGTGTACTATCGAAAGGTGAAAAGAGATAATTGATCCTATCTAACCACTGAATTCTGCTTAGGAAACCACTGAACTCAGGACTCCTCAGGTGGTAGACCTAAACAGAAAACTATCTATTGATATATCTTTCTAGGGTTGAAGCCACATGGATTTCTTAATTGAATAGTACCGTTAGTTTACAAGATAGCGGTAGTTTTCAATATTGCTCGAAGAATATCTTCAATGGTACGCACTGGAGGTGAGGCTAGTCACGTTCATTATGACAGTACCGAGGGCTCTGGTGTCCTCGACATCATCCACGTCAACAGCACGTGCCTCTTCGCATACGACGGTGCACACTCTCGAATCCGCTCTGCCTTTGGTATTCCCATCCATGTCCCGAAGAGCACATATCCCATGTGAGCCCGCTATATCTCGGTCACCGTGGCGGCAGACTGGAGAAAGTACCGGAGGAGGATGCTACACGTTATTTTCCAAAGCAAAGAGCTACAGGTTTTGGTTGTCTACGACCGCACGTCAATCTGAGTCTTGATGTTCGGAATATCTCACGATGATCCCGTCGAGAAGTTCACCGAAGAGTACTGTCGCAGCGCCATGGACAAAGTAAGTATTCCTTCCAAGTGCTTTTCTCTCCTGTTGTAACTAACGTCGCCCATTTTCACCTTTAAGGCTATTGGCGAGCAGACGGACTACGAGATAGCCAATATTTGCGCTTGGGAGGTGCCCCTTCGCATCTCTGACTTCTACAGGTCTCCTGCATTTCCAAATGCTTTCGTCCTGGGCGACGTCACACACTCATTCCCCAACACGGGTGGCCTCGGGGCCAACACAGACTCGCAGAGTCCGCCGATGTACATACATAACCTAGTTTGGAAGATTCATGCCGTGGAGGAAGGATAGGCTGAGTAGAGCCTGACACTCTACTCGATTCGTATACTTCGGAAAGAAGGCCGGTGGCGAAAGTCCTCCAAGACACCATCAGCGCCCAGTGGTCGTTTAGTGATCGTCTTAACCTCCACCTGGGAAATATATCTACGGCCAGCAGGACCTCAGATTCGCGCCTCGAGGAGAGGAACCAAATCAAGTTCTCCTGGTATATTAGCAGTTGGAGCGGGATTTCTCTGATCTAGATAGGCATTTGCCACGCATCGTCAGTTTGACGAGTGATTGGATCTCCCTCGTCGTTCGGCCCGGCCATCGCATTCTCGGTTTTGCGGCAAACCCTGGAGGTTGATGAGATAACCATGAAGAGCTTGTAGATATCTGGAGTCCGGTGTGGAGCCTGGATCAAACGCCCTGGTTAGACGACATCCCCCGTATGCGATGATTGTTTTGTACCCAGGACACGCTATCCACGTTCCGGAGAGACCAACGCCCTTGCTCGAATCGTATGAGCATGACTAGAATCTACTTCCCTTGAAAATGTCCTCTAAGCATAAGCCTTAGCACATCTAGTTGACTGGCATCGAAGCCATGGCTGTCTCTAGCTTTGTCCGGTTTCAAGACGAGCAGGTTGCCATCCACTATGGGGAGCCTACGCAAGCGAACCTGATCGGCTATCTCGGAAATGCCACAATCAAGATACTGGAAGGGAATCGTTTACGGGCTGAGGCCATCAGATGCAGAGGCAAAAGTGGCTAAGGTGGGCTCCCAGCCCAGGATCCATAGAGGTCTTCTACTGATCACTTCTAGTCAATGTTCTATGTCTACTGGAACGCATCCCGATCATTCCCTGTGCAACAACTCTTAGAACAGGCACCCTCATCATGACAGTAACCCCTAGCGGAGAGTTCTATTTTTTCTTTTCCTTATTTCCTTCTGTTTCAGGGAAAGCTATGTTGCTCATATAATGATTTAGGCGTTGGATTGTTCATGAATTGATATGGAGTTCTTCCTCCCTGTCTTTCTCCTCTTTCTTACTGGAAAGCCTCAATTCCTTAAGGGGCTCTCCCCAACCGTGAAAAGTACCGCGACTGGTATCGCCAGTGTTGAAAGGCATTAGGAGATAGATAACAGCTTATAGCGCAGAGAAGTAACGGAAGGCAATAAAGAAGTGAAAGACGAGGTGTATGGGTGGGTATTTTGTGTCCTTGTGTGTAGTATACATATGTCAAATTTGTTAAAAGATTCGCTCCAACCAGGGAGCCTTTCTTCTATTTCTCTAACAGATGTAGATAACTATACTGGACTCATATTTTTGCAAAGATATCGAAATAGACAGAGACTTCTACTTGAGAGAGAAATGGTTCTCTACTTCAGTTTGAGATGAAAGTCTGGATGAACTCCCAAAAAGGGATTAGCCAATGAATCCAGCCACACATAAGGTTAGGGAGCTAATCCCGGTCAGGACTAGCGCACAGGAACACAACGCTGATGAATCTCACTTTAGTTCTCCATCAATCTTCCTCTTGACGGACGCCATACCAACAAGTGGCCCATTATGTTCAACTACGGAACGGACGAGGATCTCCAGGACAAGGTCTATATCCTTGTCACTGGCGCAAACAGGTATTGCATCCCTCTACCCGCAAGTCCCAACCCATCTCCCGCACCAACCAACCCCTATATCACGTTCAGCTTCCTGACTCGATCTACAGTGGTCTCGGATTCTCGATATGCTGTCGTCTAGTCGATGAATTCCTCAGCTCTCCTCAACGCACAAACCAATCCCTAACCCTCATCTTCACCACCCGAAGCCCCAAGAAAGGGAACGACACCCTCCTCCGCCTCCAGGACCATCTCCGCAAAACCTCCGCAACACCCGCCCCCACCAGAAAGGTAAACTTCATCCCGGAGAGCGTAGACCTAAACAACCTCGTCTCCGTCCGCGCCCTTTCCCGCCGCCTGAACGATGAATGCCCCAAACTCGACGCTATCGTGCTCAATGCCGGCATTGGCGGCTGGTCAGCCCTGAACTGGCCGCGAGCCATCTGGGGCATCTTCACCGACCTCGTCCACGAAGTTTCTTGGCCCTCATACAAGATCGCCCCCGCTGGCATGGTAACAGACTTTCAGACCACAACGCTAGCAGCCCAAGAGCCCCGTCTGGGCTCCGTCTTCTGCGCAAATGTGTTCGGCCACTACATGTTAGCGCACAATGTCATGCCCTTGCTGCGACGGTCAGGACAACCCAATGGCCCCGGCCGCATCATCTGGGTCTCAAGCATAGAAGCCACGGTGAAGATGTTCGACATCGATGACATCCAGGGTCTCCGGACTTCAGTGCCTTACGAATCTTCCAAGGCGTTGACCGACGTCTTGGCGCTAACGGCCGATCTCCCCAGTACCAAGCCCTTCGTGAAGAGTTTCTACTCCGTCGACGACAATAGAACATATAACAGTGGATTTGGAAGACCTAGAATAACTAATGATGATAACTCGGCCCCGAATACGTACCTCTCTCACCCCGGGGTCTGTGGTACGAGTATCATGCCGCTCGCCTGGCCGCTCTTTTACTCAATGCTTGCTGTCGGCTTCCTTGCCCGGCTGCTCGGGTCCCCCTGGCATACAGTGTCGACTTATCTGGGCGCCTGTGCTCCTGTATGGCTGGCGTTGTCCGCTCAGTCTGTCTTGGACACGGCTGAGTCGCTGTATCGGCAAAATGGCGGTGGCAGAGCGAAATGGGGTTCGTCCAGCAGCTGGCTTGGCAAGGATACTGCGGCATCTACTGAAGTGGACGGATGGGGGTATGGTGGTGTTGTTGGCCCCGCTATTGTGGATGAGGATCGGTTGCGTCGGCGCAAAAGAGGCGCGGTGGACCTTACAGCGGAGGCGAAGGAAGACTTTGAGGAGCTGGGGAGAAAGTGCTGGCAGAAAATGGAGGAGCTGAGAATTGAGTGGGATAAAATTCTTGATTTGGATGAGGTAAGCCCTGATGATTTTGGTCTGGGGTTCTGATTTCCTAGAAAAGACATCTCGGCTTGTATATGATACGATAGATACCATGTCAATCTTCGCATGTAAATTTCTTGTACAAGGTGCAGGCCGTTCGCTAATCCCTTCTTTCAAAGATGCATAACTGCATTGTATTCTTTTGTTTTCCTGATTCTGCCTCCCATATTTACATTCCTTAAACCCCGTGTCCACATACATCATTAAGATCCGATAGAGTATTTGCCCAATTGCCCACCATCCCCTAAGGAAGCAGACACGGTGCAACAAAAAGCACGAACGTGTTAGCAAGACTGAAATGAAGAAACACAGGATTAAATGGTTTCAGAGCAATGTCAAAGATAGAACATAAAAGAAAAGATGCGACGCAAGGCAGTCGACGGGTCGGCGGCAACACGTAGTGAAGGAAACATAAGATTACTAAAAATCTGTAGAGGGCAGAGCTTTCGCCATCAAGGCATTCAGCACCTGCGTACGGTGGAGCAGGATAAGGAAATGGAATAAAAGATTATGCAAGAAGGGGGAAGGTAAATAGAAAGGTGTCAGGACCGCCGTGTATTCCAAGGATTGGTCATGGCCTTGACCCAGAAATCCTGTCAAGCTCAGGCCTGCTTGAAATCAATCGAAGTAAAAATAAACCGACTCCGGTTCCATGCATCGGGCGGCTTTGAGGTGCAGGCGACTGGAAGCAAAGTATTTGAGGACATGTCGACATGAGAAGAGAGGGTTTACATAATGATTGCGGGAACTGGTAGAAAGATTAGAATCAACACGCGTTGAACAAGCGAGGTGACCACTTACCATCAACGTTCTGTTTGATGCTCTTATGAGGAAGGATGGATCCACCATTAACATAGACTTCGTCGGCGATAGTAACGTCGTCACCCAGCACGGTGACATTCTCCAAACGAGCCCATCGGCCTACGGAGCTATTCCATCCGACAATGGTCGACTTAACCCAGGCATGGTCCTTGACCTTGCTGTTCTCTAGAAGCACACAACGCTGCAGACGAACTCCATCACCGACCACAACGTTGGGTCCAATGACTACATTGGGGCCAATGCGGCAGTTCTTGCCGATCTTGGCGGAGGGGTCAACCATAACATTGCCACCATACACGTAGGGTTCGGAGTTGGGCGCAAGTAGCTTGGAGTTGCGCTTGGCGAGGGAAGTGAGATATAGACAAGTGCCGCTGAGGAAGTCCTTCGGTTGACCAACGTCCATCCAAAAGCCCTCCAAGTCAAATGAGTGGAGCTGTCCATCCTTGCAAATAGCGGGGAATGTCTCCTGCTCAATGGAGGTCGGGCGCAGCTCAATGCGATTCAGCACACTAGGGTTCATGATATAGATACCGGCGTTGATACGGTTGCCAACGAATTCAACAGGCTTTTCGACAAAGCGGTCGATGCGCGAGGGGTGGTTGGGCTTGTGAACAACGACACCATACTTGGAGGGCTCGTCAACCTTGGTAACAACAATGGTACCTTCGTCCCCATGGTTCTTATGGAACTCAGCCAGCTCCTTGAAAGGATAATCACAGATGACGTCGGAGTTTAGAACAAAAAATGGAGAGTCGTCCTTGCCCAAAATCTTTTCCGCTAACTTCAGGGGGCCGGCAGTGCCCAGTGGTTCAGACTCGACGGAGAACTCGATCTTAACATTGTATTGTTCCTCATACTAGTTACGGTAAGCATGAGCATGGGGGCTGACTTGTTTTCGTGAACAAACCTTCTTGAGGGCCGAAACCATGACATCTGGACGGTAGTTCACAGCCAGGACAATATCCGTGACACCAGCAGCAGCCAAGCTCTCGACTTGGTGCAAAATCATGGGACGGTTCCCAAATTCCACCAGGGGTTTGGGAAGGGTCAATGTCTAGTTGAGCGATCATATCTGTCAGTAGGGGTTCGTAGGGAGCCGGTATGCTGTACGTCACGATCGTCGGCGGGGGAGTTGCTCACCAAGGGACGGAGACGGGTACCAAACCCTCCGACAAGAATAAGAGCTGCAATCAAATCAAGTCAGCAAAGACGAGTGGATACTGTACTGAGAGGAGCACATACCCTTCATGATTATATAGTGGGACGAAGTTAAGAGAGGGAAATGTTAATATGGTGGTATATTGTAGGAACCAGCGGCGACGGTTGTTTTGAACGAGTGACCAGATAAGGGGGGGGTAAAACGAAAGCAGGGGGAGGGGGGAATGAATTAATATGCAATCCCGTACGAGGGAGAGAACGATGGCAGTGGAAAGTGAAGATGGGGACTGAGATCAATCGGTCGAGGGAACGGCCGTTGACAGATCAAACGATGTCAACCAGAAGAAGAAAGGAGAAGGAGGAGGAGAGGAAAATAAAGATCAATTATAACAAGCAGTGAACACCTGGCGGTTGGAGACCCAGCATGTATGTATGGGAGATGTACCTGTATTAGATGCAACATTGTTTAGGGGGTGCCGGAGATGGTATGGTAAGGTATCAGGTACCACCAAAAAAGAGCTCCGCCTTTGCACGTTTGCAGCCAGCGCCACCATGTGCCGTGCTCGACGAATTACAGTACAGTATTGCCGGTACAGCCTCTGGGCCTAGATCTCTTTTGGGAACTCGGATCAGGTGCTTCGTGGGGCCATTACACCCCCTAAATTTAAGTACATCCTGTAAGGAGCAAAGCTCTTACCCAACATAATAAAAAAGGGGAGACATGCAAATTATGCTCCAGATGAAGGAAGGACGACTTTTTATGTACAGCATGGTGCTTATCCTGTGAACAGATGCAGATGCGGATAAAGTTTATTAACGTCCTGCAATCTAAGGGACTATAATTTCCCTACATAGCGTTGCACTAAGATGTGATAGGTACTACTGCGAAGAGTAAAGTAGTATGGATGTACACTTAGTACCTCGGGATCCTGTCCCTGTATTTCCTGATCAGCTGTGAGGAATCAAGTTAAAAATGCGCTCCTGGTGGCATTTCTGTAATCCTACCTTTACTCCGGAGTACATAGGTTAAAATACAACATACCTCCTCCTACAAAGTTGGTTCTAATTATAACCTCGACGAATCCTCTGGCGTATCTGGAGGTAAACTCGGCCCACGTTGCGTGGGCTCCCTTGCATCACCGCCTGCTAAATCCGTCGTGGTACTCACGAAACGTCTGATCCACTCGCGCACCTTTCTTGCTTTGACTCGCAGTAGTTCATCGTTCTTGGCTGTCGTATCATGGTTCATGAGACTCCTTGCACTGTACATACCACCCGCATCTGTTACGTCGACCCTCTGTCGATGAAGTAGATCGACTTTGGTGATCCCTTTCCTGAGACTCTGTCCGTAAACCCGTTCCCGGAAGGAGCTCAATCCTACCATGCGCAACAAAACAATGTCTCGCGGCCGTAAAGTCGCCAGCATTTTGCGAAGCTCATGGCTCTCGTCATGGTGACCTGGGGCGATCCTTTGTTCCACTGGGGGGAGCCAGAACGTAACTCCGAACCCGCTTCTTGTGTCATCTCCCACTACTATTTCGACAAGGTCTAGTTCGTTCTTCCATCGCCGCGTCACAATGCGACGCGGTGGTCGAATTGTAGCAATTCCGACAATGAGATTCACCGTCATGGTTTGTGGCACAATAGATGTCAGGTATGCAGCGCTCGGAATGTTTTGAAGATCTGTAACGCCTCCTTGGATGGGCAACTCCAACCCAAGGGATTCTTCTGTTGCAATAGAAGTCCCTGTGCTGTCAGCCCCTATGTCACTTTCTTTCGCGGAATCCTCGAGATGGACGCCCGGGGCAGTAATCTCAGCTGTCTCATGCACGGTGAAAGAATGGTCGTAGAACTGGGTGAGAGTTGAATCTTCTGGGGCAGTTGATAAGCTGCTAGGCGCCACAAGATCTTGAGTTGTAAAGAAGTGAGTGCCTCTATCTATGCCTAGTCCTGGGTTTTCGTCAGGTGCCTCCACAAGTCTCTCATCCTGTAATAGCCTCCATTTTACAGGGTTGGGATCTGTGAAAAGCAAATCTTCTCCATTGTGAATATCCGAACTCTGAAACGGAGAGATGGGTGCTGTGAGAAGCTCATCTTCGTTCCATTGGAGGCTTCGCATCGTGGGGGCTCCCATGAGAAAAATGATCTTTCTGGACATAATTGTGGGCGTTTAACTGGAAAAATGGCCATCAAGCAAGGAACGGTGGTGCTTTGCTTCTATAAATGACGAACTCGCCAGATGTGAATAGATTCCAGACTATGGATAACGGGAGCATTGAGATCAAGGGCTTAGTGTCTTAGTTATATGTCCGAAAACCACAGGCTTTGTGGTAATAAATAGACATTGAAGTAGTTGGCAATGACGAGGGCCTATTGTCCAGTGGTTCTGAAGGAACCGATCTGAACCATGGGTTGCTACGAAATAGACCTTCATGATTTTACGATACTGTAACATGGATTTCTCTGACAAGCAAGCATGACAAAATCAGAACTGAGAGGGCAAATTTATGATTTTAGTAAAAAGGATACAAAAAATATATTATGCCACGATATGACGCCAAAGTTGCTTTACGAAACCGGTCGCTGCCTGAGGCATATTAAAACCACGTGATTGCGCTCCCCCTACGGCCGAGCAATCAAGCCGAAGTGGCAACGTTCCGCCAGGTGAATTTCGCCGCCGCATCCACCGACGAAGGTGCCATCATCGTTATCGTTCATCCATCCGACGCTTTTATCTTAGCCATCATCTGCTCCTGATCTGGTCAGTGATGGCATTTGTGATCACGAAGAGATAACCCGCATCTCAACTAGTCTCTGTTCTCTTATATACCTCCGAGGGGTAGATCCTGCTCCGCGGCTTTGTGCCGCGCCTTCGGTCTACCATGGCCTTTCAACTTCCGATTCCTAAGCCTGTAAGCACCACCTGTCTTCGTGCTTATAGGACTCCTTTCTCTAACTCTCCGACTACCAACCAGAATATCTCGGCTGCGACATCGGATATCTGGCCTTCGATGTCAAAGCTTCTCAATGCGCCTTGGAAGAACGTCGAGCGCAGCCCTGCTACCTCCGGTCCCGCCGTCTCCCAGGGCCTCTCTCATCGCACGGTTGGGGAAGTAAGTTCAACGGCATACTTTCTAGGCCTGATTTAGCGAGGTGAATGGAACTTACTGACGATACTTTAGGGGTTGAATCATGTTTCCCTACCAGAGTTCCTCCACACGGTGCCCTCCGAAGCCTTCAGGCCGGGGATACATAGCAAGCCTGCGCACCATATCTGGTCACGTTCTTTCTCCAAAGGTATGCCTCTTTCTTCCCTTGTATCACTTCCTGTAAGTATTCTTAACACGATGGGCCTTTGTTAGAAACTACACCTTGGGCGGTGCCGTCTCTTGTCTCCCGTCAGACCCTTTCGCCGTCATTTCGTTCCTACTCAACGTTCACATCTTTGGACCGTCTCCGCCACGCGCCTAGTGTTATAGGGCTTTCAAGGTTGCAGCAACAGCGTTTTATATTCGGAGGACCATCCCACGGGTTGTTAGCGCAGAAAGAGAAAACCGCGAACAGCAACCCCAATAGTGCAAACGCTCAAAATGCTTTCTACCAGGCCCTTCTTCGAGCCAACATGCCTGCGATTGTTGTTGAACGGTATAAAAGTGGTCATTTTGCTACTAATGCTCTTTCGGAAGCGATTTATTTTAAGGCCTTACAACGTGTTGGTGGAACCGATGCTGCTGGATTGTCGGCCGCGGCCTCGGCCCAGGTTGGTAACTCGAATCTCAATTCCGAACAACTCCAAGCTATCGGACAGGCTGTTGCGGCTCAGAACCATGGCGGTCATGTCGGTGTGTCGGCAAAGTCAAACGGCACCGGTGCCAAAGAGGCTCCATTATACGTCGTCGTAGAGGAGTCGCTTGGCAGCGCCGTATTCCGATGGGTGAAGTTCTTGTTATATTTTGGCTTCTTCACGTACATGTCTCTCGTCTTGGTTACTATCCTTGTGGAAACTACTGGTGTTTTGAAGAATATCAAGGGTCCTCAGAACAACGAAGCTCAACCTCAGCAGCAGACCGTCCGATTCACTGATGTGCATGGTTGCGACGAAGCTAAGGAAGAACTCCAGGAGCTGGTTGAATTCCTGCTGAACCCCGATCGATTCTCCTCTCTTGGTGGCAAGTTGCCGAAGGGTGTGCTTCTTGTTGGCCCTCCTGGTACCGGAAAGACGCTGCTGGCTCGTGCCGTGGCAGGAGAGGCTGGTGTACCGTTCTTCTACATGTCTGGTTCTGAGTTCGATGAAGTGTACGTCGGTGTCGGTGCCAAGCGTGTCCGTGAACTGTTCACTCAAGCCCGAAGCAAGGCACCTGCTATCATCTTCATTGATGAGCTGGATGCGATAGGTGCGAAGAGGAACGAAAGGGATGCGGCTTATGTCAAACAGACACTAAACCAGCTTCTCACGGAACTTGACGGGTTTTCGCAGACCAGCGGAGTGATCATCATCGCCGCAACAAACTACCCTCAGTTGCTTGATAAGGCATTGACTCGACCCGGTCGATTTGATCGACGGGTAGTTGTTGATCTTCCTGATGTGCGGGGCCGTATGGATATCCTCAAACATCACATGAAGGAAGTCCAAATCAGCACGGATGTTGATGTTGCTGTCATTGCGCGCGGCACCCCTGGTTTTTCTGGTGCCGATCTGGAGAATCTCGTCAACCAGGCTGCCATCTTCGCAAGCAGAAACAAACAGGCAAAGGTTGGCCCGAGGGACTTTGACTGGGCTAAGGATAAAATCATGATGGGCGCAGAAGCTCGCAGCCGGGTTATCCAAGACAAGGACAAGCTTCTTACCGCGTATCACGAGGCTGGTCACGCTTTGGTTGCCTACTTTTCGCCCTCTTCTACGCCGCTTTACAAGATCACCATTGTCCCTCGTGGAATGGCTTTGGGTATAACCCATTTCTTGCCTGAGATGGATACGGTATCCAGAAACTATACCGAATACTTGTCTGATATCGACGTTTCCATGGGCGGCAAGGCAGCAGAGGAGCTTATATTTGGACCTGACAAGGTTACTAGTGGTATCTCAGCGGTAAGCCTCTGATAGCCATCATCATTTGGGACTATTTGCTAATCACCTGTAGGATATTCAACAAGCCACGGAGACGGCTTTCACCCTCGTAACGCGGTTTGGCTACTCCAAGAAACTAGGAAATGTCGATCTTTCCACCAACTATGACAGCTTGTCCTCTGAGACTAAGCAAGAAATCGAAAGTGAAGTTCGACGCCTTGTTGAGGAAGCCCGCATGCGCGCTACGAACATTCTGACCGAAAAGCGTCATGAGCTGGAATTGCTGACCAAGGCATTGATTGAGTACGAGACACTGACTAAAGAGGAGATGGAGAAGGTGTTGAAGGGCGAGAAGCTTGAGAAACTGGAATCGAAAGCATCAGCGCCACTCAAACTGCCCGAGGCCCTACAGGCGGCCAGATTGAATCCGTCCACCTCGGCTGAAGCGCCGCCGACGTCGACTGCGTCGGATGTTAATTAGGCGGTTCTTCGATTCCTCATTCTCCTAGTTTATAGGGAAACCCTCCATTTCTTACTCGTCCTCTTTTATAACTCCTCTCCGTTTGTTGTGTTAAGTGCATCAAGGATGAAGATCCTTCTTGGGTGCTTTCATGGACCTGTTTTTTGGGCCGTTATATTTTTAGTGTATCCGGTGTTAACTCCTCGTTTTCTTTGTATTTTTTCCCTCCTACTCGATATCTATCCTTGATGGAATACTAAATAACCGTGCATATGGCATATGGCATATGGGTTTGGGAGGTGAGCGACGGCAGGCGAATGATCTGGCTGTATTGTAGTGTACATACATTGGTATCAATGAGAAACTGTATGTTAACCTGACGTTCTATCCTAAGTATATCCAGATCTTGCTCGAGCATGCCTGGAAACTAGACCAACGATGGCTATCCGCGCCAAGTTACACCCCATGAACCAGAAAATAGGATTGTATGTCCGCATACTCTGTACTGCGATGCTATTATCTTGTCTAGCGTTTAACTGGAGTGTTTGGCTGCATGTCCCGGCCGCTTTCTCGGTACCGCCGCATTTGTGAGGCAGCACATGAGCGCTGTGTGAGTGAACTTGGATGCTCACTGATCACTCACGGAGCTACAAACTGTGTGCAAAAAGCCTGAAGAAGGGAAGTTCTCTGGGGCACGTTTTCCTAGTATAACGCTCGGCGTGCAATGTATCTGACCGAGCCCACAAGTTTCAAGGATCATGGAAAGTTGCTATTATTCGATTGCTACTCAACAATAGTGACGCTCTTCTACCTCGCAGTGTTTTAGGAGGGCGAAGACAAAGCAACGAGGACTACATTAGCAATAAGGAAAAAG
>NW_015378434.1:0-32451 GCF_001204775.2 Aspergillus nomiae NRRL 13137
AAAAAAGAAAGAAAGAAAGAAAGAAAAGAAAAGAAAAGAAACAAAAATAAGAGAGGTATACGGAGTAGCGAATTGGAAATCAACATTTCATGACTAGTTGACTGAGTACCTAAGCTCACCGCTGTATCAAGAGAACAGGCTCTAATGACGAGGTTAGGCTGGGCCACCAGGAAAAGACGGCTCAATCATAGAGTAGCTCTAACTCCAAGAATGTCTCAGATCGTCCTAAGGATCCGAGTAAGTTAGGTGGTCATCGGGCTTATTAGGCCACTGAAGAATCAGACCTTCGTTTACCCTCAGTTGGGGGGCTTTAGCTGTAGGCCTAGATTACGGAGATCTGCTCGCCCCAGAGCATTTTGCCTTGGGTCCGTTGTATTTTGAATTGCGACTATACCGCCATGGGATAGCTCATCCAGCCCCCTTTCCCCATGCATACTAGTCTATACCGATTCATCTCGCTTAAACATAGTCTGCACTGACACTGTAGACACATCCACTAGCGCTTATCAAAAAACGGTTGACAAAGTAAGACATCCAGGAGAAGGTGAATCCTTCGTCAGTAATAGTTGTCAACAAGGCAGACTGATTTGCGCAGGGACCAATTTTTAAAAGGGAGAAGAGGTATCTGCGCTTGTCTGCGGATATTTTTGTCACCCGCAGTTGCAGTTAAGGTTTGGGGGCCGCTCAGCCTCATCTAGGTAGGGTCCTACATACCATCGCCTACCTGTTAGGAGTCGGAGTGATCCCAATAGACTAGTATATAAAGTCTGTCTCGATCAACGAAGTTTGAAAGGGTTTCTCTTGAACATCAGACACTTCCTCCTTTACAAACCTACACATATACATTTTATCTTCAGCCACATCCATCATATTCTCGCAAGATGCAGATTTATTCGATCGTCGCTGCTGCTACTCTTTCGCTAGCAGGGACAGCTCACGCTTGGGCGCAGGCTGCAGACGGAACCTGGATTGCAAATCAGAACAGCTATATCTTCACAGACAGTAGGTGATCTTCCCGGGGATACGACGAGACTATTCAAACTAATGTAACCTGTAGATCTGCAAAGCAGATGGGAGGTTGTCGAAGCATGCACTATCAGGAACACAAATACATGGCTTTCCAGTCATGAAGCTTGCGCTTATTGGGTAAATAGCGAGGGGCTGATCGCTCGTGGAGGTACTTATTCCTAACCGGCTAGATAATCTTCCTAGCTTCGTTCTGACAATATACTATAGAATGCACGGCTGCTGTTAGGCCCGTCGGCGATCCGGCCAACGTAGTTCAGTGCAAATGAATTAGGGAAGAGGTTGAGTTGCTGAGATGTATATAGACTACTATACTCTGGTGGCAGCGGACTTGGGTCAATTATTTCTAGTTCATGCAATCTTTATAAGTCTATGGTCATACTAATGCTGTTGTATGTTTTTTTTTCTTTTTGAAAACCAGCAAGTATACTGATCATCTCCATGAACTGGTCATCTAGCCGGAACTAGAGTTTTTAACTTGTTATCAGGGCGGGGTTTCAAGAGGTCCAACTGATCTAGATCTAATACGTACTCCGGAGATTTTTCAATACGATCTAGTTGTATTGTAGCATCTTTCCTTATCTATTAGTAGTAGTCCAGGATGCTGCGAAACATCATTAAACCAAGCATTCTCCCCTGTCATCTACCCAGCCAAGCTCCTGTACTGTCCATCCCATAATCGTCTTCCCCTTCCCTGGTACCTCCATCCAGACCGGGGGCACAAAATCGATAAGCCACGTTCTCCCAATTTCCTCATGCAAAGAGTTTATCGCCTGGATCTCCCCGTCGGTTAGTTTTGCGAGGCGTCTATTCTCGGCCAGCCTAGTTAGTGAGCTTGAATGCGGAATGACGGCGATTCCACGTTGAACGAGCCACGACAAGATGACAGCCCCGACAGAGAGCTCGTAACGTGAAGAAAGAGAGAGGAGGAGGGGATTCTCATAGATTGAGGAGGTGTCCGAGTAATGGCTTGTAGGTCCGCCTGCTAAGGGGCTGTTCAAAGTGGTCAATTTGTGAGAATTTCATTACATTAAGCAAATTTGCTCTCAAAGGATCACCAGTCAAATTCAACTCACCCCCATGCGATTGGACGAATCCCTCTTTCCAGACAATATGGGACTAATCTTGTATTGGGATTCCGGGGATGGATCTCGATTTCGTTAACCACAGGCCGGATTTCAGTCTCCTTGAGCAAGACGTCCAATGTCTTCTGTGTGAGGTTGCCGACACCAATAGCTCTGCAATCAGGACCCACTAGCTTTTCCATTTCCTTGTAGACCTCTATATAGGTCGGGCTCTCATCAGGCACCAATGGGCGTGACACATCTTTCGTATAGCCTTGCGGCCAATGCATGATGTAGATATCAATGTAGGTATCGAGCGTGCGCCGTGATCTCTCAAAGGCTGCGCGCACATCATGGTGATCATCACTAGATAGCTTCGTCACCACAGTAATGTCAGACCGAGACACACCAGACTCCTTGATGGCTTCTCCAACAAGGTCCTCAGTTGCATAGATTTTAGATGTATCGATTAAGCGATATCCAGCTGTAATGGCTTGTACTATGAGACTGCGGACATAGTCTCTCTCTTCTTCTGGAAGAACTAAGCCTTCTGTAGCATACTGTTAGCCGTCGTGCTTGAAAAGTGGAACCACTGGTCAAAGGTGACGGCCACTGACGTTTCATAGCACCAAAACCGAGCGCGGGTATTTTCATGCCTTCATTAGTATTTCTATTAGCCCTGTATTCAACAACGGATGCCTCAAAAGTATAGCTATTGAACATACCATTGTTCAGTTCGAAAATGGTCGAGCCCTGAGGACTGTCACTGTATCCGTCGGTCATCATATAGGCAGAGAGCTTCTTTGCGATTTGACAGTACTAAACAAGCTTGTAAGACAAGTGTCTTTGCAAGGATAACATGAGATTTACCAAGTAAGATGGAAACATGAATGGTTTTCATAAGAGCTCGGGCCTCCTAAGGCCTCCCACCTGTTATTGAAGCTATGTCCGATGTTGGTGCGCCCTCCAATAATTGTCGCTGATGGGAAGATCCAGGATGTGGGGGCGGGGGCCAAAAGGAAATCGTGAGATAACAGCAGTCCTGGTTTAGCAAAGGGAAGATGACAGCCGTGTAGGGAATTCATGTGAAAGTAGGCGTCTCTAGTATTAATAACGATACCAAGGCTGCCAAGTAAGTCGGTGGAGACTAACTGGCACTTCGTAGGAAGATCTGTAGAGTGGTACGCCTGACCTCAAAATGTTTGGCAAAGGTGCGCCTTGCACTCACCCGCTGTGCCATCTCTTTGTCCTCTTAGGTATAGCAGAGTGCGTCAAAGTTCCATATTGGGTCTCGCAGCTTCGGATGCGGAAATACTGCCTGGCAATGGAGGATTGCCCTTGTTAGTAGATATGTAACCGTGACTCCCGCATCGACGCCAGGAGTATATGCAGAAGAGCATACTATTACTTCAAGGAAGTTACAGATAAGCACCTTATCAATGACAGACACACATGGCAGAAAATCATAGAATAACACGAAGAAATTACGTTGAGCCGGGATTCCGGGAATGATGTACCATGGTGAGCTGTGGCTGACTCCTACTGAAATATGAAATAGGGATATTCGTCTTGAGTTATCATTTCAAGACTAATTCCTCTTCGCAGCAATCACCTTACATCTCTTTTGGTTCGTACTGTCAATATCCGTGGCGTCCAATGCTAATTCGATAGCAGGTACTCGGCCAGTTCCGCTAACGGCAAAAATGAACAACAATCTATTCAGCAACTCATCGTTCAATGATCAGTTCAGCTACCGCCTCGACCTCGGACTCGGCAATAGTGGTCTGAGCCGCAGTGATATAAATCTCGGCAAATTGTCCGGGTCGAACAGCTTGTTCAGCACGCGTGATACCAGATGGGACACTCCCCTCATGCCAGGGGCTCCAACTGGGACGGTCTACAGTATGCCTCTATCCCACAATCCGGGTGTGAGGCTTGATATGAGCAAGAACCCTGTCGGCGCTAGCTTGAACGCAGACATGGGGAGCCTTCAAGCTGCGGTTGGGGGTTATGGTCACAAGAATGGCTTCGACGCCTCTGCTGGCGCTACATACGAATTTGTGAAGCACCATCACGTCCATGGTGGGGTTCGGGGAGGTTTCACCAGGGATAGTGAGCGTGTCAGTCAAGGGATCGGTGGTGGCTATTATCATGACCTCTCCCCAAACACCCAGGCGGGGGTGAGGGTGGATAGAGATATGGCTAAAGCATCGGGTAATCCCCGGCCTACCAATACCTTTTCCTTCTGGAGTCTATTCAAGATTTGATGTATTCCTCGAGTTCCTTGGCTACTCCAAATTGATAATCTGGCTTTATGATTGACGTCGCTTGCGAGCTGTTTGTCCAACTTCTCCTTGACTTGCTGATATCTACATTCCATAGGACCCAAATTATTACTTAGCTCAGTCAACATTCAATACGGACTCAGTAAGGTTACGCATAGCTGTTAAATTGGACTTGGGATAATGTTATTCGTGAACGGCTTGAATAGAGACCTTGAAAGTACCTGGGCATCTAACCCATGTCCATACACACTTCAACGTTATCCTTTGAATTTGTGAACACTCACTTAGGGCCACGATGCATGGTACTACTATCTGTCATATCTTCAAACCAGATGTTTGACCGTTCCAAAAGCCTTCGTAGTGATACAGTCTACTAGTAAACGTTACCAAGTAAGACGTGTATACGGCTATGAAAAGTTCCTTCTGTATGGCTAGCAAAAGTTTACTCCAGAAAGTGAAGGAAAATCAATACAACCCCGGCACCAGCTCCATCTCACTCTCTGACAATAAACCTCCCAATCCTTGCCATACTTCCTCAGACAGTTTCTCTCATCCCTAGTACATCTATAGGCCAGGAAAGCAGTAGCAAAGACAGCCTCATTCCAAGGAAGCAGGGCCTCGGTCCCACACAATGCGCACATGGCGTACGTCAATATCAATACGCCCAGATAATTGGGATGTCGGATATGTCTCCACAGCCCTGGACTATTCATAAGTATCACATGTGAAGCATCGTGCTTAAACGGTAACATACCACTACACAACAAGAGTGACTCTCTCCCGACCCCATCAGTCGTCGTATACGAAGCACGAACAAACTGCGCCTTTTCGTGTCCCACCTCCTTGGCACTCTTCATGTCGCATACTACATTCTTTTGCTCTGTGGCGACATAGTAGACGATGAATCCTGTGACTCCGAGGGAAAATATTGAGATAATACGAGTGAGGGGAAGCTCAACGGGGTTCAGGGCAAGATACTGCGTCTGCAAAGTGTACATTGTCGGGAAGAAAACACCGGATTCCCACGCGAAGTAGAATCCGAAGGGCTCGTCGCATACGTCCATACTACGGAGATACCTAGGGGCTGAAGTTAGATTGTGATGCGGCTTTGGTAGTGAGGAGATGCTTACCATTCTTCATTTGTGAAGAAGTTGACGATGAGAATGTTCCGGAGTAGCAGTACGCATATCATCGTGTACGTTATATAACCGTGCATTTCCCATTGGAGGGCTGCGAAGGATATATCTCTACAAGGACAACATTAGAGTTTCAGATATTTTACCTCCGATGATGGTTGGACTTACATCATGGCGAGTGCGGTCATGGTCCAGCGTCCGTTGTGGAAGATTTTGAGATCCCATGCTGCGCCGAACCGAGGATGGAGCTCAATGCCTCGCCAGATATCGGAGATGTATGAATCTGTTGAGGTTTGTTAGAAAGTAGCTACTTTTCGAGATGGTATCTATTACCATTCTCCTTGTTATCATATTTATATGACGGAGCAATGCGCCCCTTTAGAAAGGCTAGGCCTGTAAGCAACCAAGCGAACGCATTCAGCACCAGGATAATGTCTCTCCAGTTGCTGGCTATGAAGGAAAGCTCAGTCCATCCGAGAGCTGCCGAGACCAAGAAGAAGATAATTGAGAATGTGAAAAATGATAGGCCGTTCATTGTATAAGGTAAGGTGTGTCCTGATGGCGTGGGTTGACCAGCACATATCCTACCCGGCAGTACGGTATATAGAATAGCTTCGAAGAGAATCCATTTCGCAAAAGCAACGCTGATATCGTGGGAAGGCAGAGAATACCAGCTCAATGACGCCTTTGGATCTGCCAAGAATCTCGTGACAGAAAGCTGAAGGGAGCCATTGTAGTCTGTTATAGCGCTCCACCAAATGGAAATCAAAGGGGTGATGAAGAGCATAAAAGTAAGATGACCTATTGAACGAGAAATGGTCTGCTTCTGACGCTCATGGTTGCAGGGTGATGGATTGTCCTTCCGCATGTTGTACACTATCTGCTCTGCGAGCCACCGAAACAGAGAAACGACCAGGTGGACAAGAAAGATAATGGCGAGTTTCAGAGGGGTAGATTGGAAATACCGTTTGTTGCCACTGAGTAGATAAATAAAGTAGTATGAGGTTGCTAATATATTGAAAAATACTCGCCGAAGCAGCATTTACCATGAACTGGCTTCTGAACAGTGTTCTACGATCACACTAGCGCTTCTGCGAGGTTATAAGAGTGGTAACTCTTGGTCTAGGTGGCCCTGCTTCTGTGATGTATCTACGTTGTTGGCATATTGCAGAAAGTGACGATATACTGCATGAATATATGCATGTCTGCCTATTATCCATCCACTGACCACATTACAACTCTATCTTGCGTCTTCAAGCTGCTGTAATTACGTAGCTTGGTGGTGAGAGAGGCCCAGCCTATTACTGAGTGAGATGCAACCAGTACTAACCAACTTGCTCTTCTATTACAGAGTAGCTAGAACATGATACGTGGCATCGATAGGTTAGCCATGTTGTTCATAGCCAAGCACCGTTTGAGAAAACGATACTTCTTGGTATGTCGAAGCAGCGGTGAAGCTGCATGCCAATTTATTGCCTTAGGCTTCCAATTTGGACTCAATCAAAGCCCCTAAGTAATACTAAATTATAATTCATCATTTAAACGTCCCTAGACAATCTATAGTATCTCTCTATACAAATATCGGATCTATAACAAACTTCAACCCACCAACGCCTCCACAACCAAACCCAAGTCCCCTTCAATCCCAACAGCCAAATCCCGTTCCTCCAAATCCCAAGGCGCACATCCAGAAGCCCTATTCCCGCCCTAATAAGTCGAAAGCCAGGATTCGAAAGGTCCCCCACCAGCTCCTCATTCGGCCACCTCAACACGGCCGGCGTATTGAGCCCTACACCCAGCTCAAGAATAACAGCCCTCCTACCATCCAGATTGCTGGCAACATCATCCATATATTGCTTCCACTTACGCTCCTGCCCACGGAATGGGGCAGGGTTGAAATAATCGCCACCACGCACACAGAGTGTCAGTTCGCCGCCGCAATATTGACATGCCGGGATCTTCGTTTCATCCGTGAGAACCTAGCTCTTTAGATCAATAAAGGGTAACGCGGCGTCCACAAAGGGATCGGAAGGAAATACGGCATCGGGTCGGCATTTGGCGAAGCATTGCAGGAAACTGTATTGTCCTTGTGGTGTGGATACCTTCTCTGCTGGGAAGCCGTTGGCAACGAATTGGCCATCGGCGTTAGATGTGCGAACGAAGTATCTATCGTCAAAGTGGGCCGCGAATTTACGCAGGGCGTCGTAGAGTTTTGATGCCGGCCAGGTCCGGACCATGTTTAGGTGGAGGAAGTAGTAGCCCCATTTTTGGTTCGGGCTGTCCCAGTCGTTGAATCCGAACACGTCGTATAGGCGTCCTAGGCCGAGGTGGAGAAACCCCGGGAAATGTTTTTGGAAAAGAGATGTAGAAGTATAGTCGAGGCCGATAGCTGCTGAGAGACCAGCACCGGCGGAGATAACTAGGTAGTCTGCTTCTTGGAGCCAGCTTCGCGCCTTGGATATGGTAGGGGTAATGAGTGCCTTGGGTTGATCGGGTGGACTTGGTGGGAAAGATATCTGGACGCCTGGGGAGGCAAAGCTAGTCTTGAGCGCCGCAATATTTGCTTGATACAACTCGTAGTCTCTCTCCAGGAAGGTGTCGAAGATTATATCAGTCACGGTTGTTGCCGGGTGATCCAAGCACCATTGTATCACGGTCTCCAGAGCAATCTTGGCGGCCATGTCCGGCGGGAAAGCAAAAAGTCCTGTTGAGATACAGCAGAAGGCTACAACCTTACGGCCGTCCGGACATGCAGGAAGTGACTCAGTGGCATCAAGGCAAGACCTGTAACAACTTGCTAGTTGTTGCTGCTGTACTGTTCCAGGACTCTTCCTAGAGTTCACTTGCGGGCCCACAGTGTGTAATACCCATGGTGTTGGTAAATTGAAACCCGGGGTAAATTTTACAGATCCTACCGGCTCTGGATGCCCTTGCTCAAGCATTAAAGAGTTGCACGAATCGCGAAGACGTGGGCCGGCAGCAGAGTGTATAACATTGTCAATGCAGCGATGGTCCGGACGGAAACAACCGAGAAGCTGAGAGTTCGCAGCGTTGACAATTGCGGTTATGTCAGTCAAAGCTGTGATGTCGCCTCTCCACAGATATATACTGATTGCCTTGGAGCTCGATTTCTCTGTTGTCTTATCATTGTTGGGCTTGAATACAACGCTCGGGTGGATTGATGTAGATGAGGTGAGCACTGCTTTATTGTTTCGATGTGTGATGACTGCGTCAATGTCTTCGAGTATTTCCGTAGGTAGTTCGGGAATCGGTGGCCGCTGGCACAGCAGTCGTCTCATTGTTTCTAGCTGTGACCATGTCTCCATCTGAGAAATGTAATCGGGGTTCATATTGTGCGAGCATGAATGACATGATGGATGTTGAGAGACATGGCCATGGGCCTCCTGGATGAGGTGCTGAAGTGCCCTTATCAATCGAGAGTTCATTTTGAGATTTCTGACAAGTGGTAGAAGTCGATATTATAGAGTCTGTTCACTGTGGAATAGTATCAACCTGAAGTGGCGAGGACACTGACAGTCCGACAATATGACCTTACCCCTCAATGCAAAATGCAATCTTCTTTGCAAGACATAGAAGCTCTCTCTAGGAGAATCGGAAGAAGTAAATCCAAAGAAAAAATTATTCAGAAGTTCTAGCATCGACTATCCTCGACCTAGGGCTCCGCATACCTCAGTTTGTAAGCCTTATCAAACAGCGGAATTAAGGGACAGGAATGCGAGCCAATCAGAATTGACTTTTGTCCCAGTGCAAACAGTCCACTGAACCAGCTTTAGCCAATGATGACAAGTAGCAAACAGAACATACAATGTAAACAGCATCCACCAGGCTAAGAAAGGAATAGCCCGAATCCATTCCGGCTGTTTGCCCAGTTTGACTTTTGCATACCAACCCTGCCAAGTAGATGTATAGGATGATGAATCACCAGGTCTGCTTACCCATATACTCCTAAGTAAAGGACCATTCACCTATATAAATCCCGTAGCAATCTCCAAGAAACCTGCGTCCCTCAATCCTCAATTCTCAACCCCAACCCCACTCACCTATTCCAAACTCCATACAAAATGCCCCCCAAACCAACAATAGCCATAGCCGGCGGCACAGGCACCTAGGAGAGCACATAACCACCGCCCTGCTCAGCACTCCCTTCATCAGCTCCTTCACCTCCATAATCCTGCTCACCCGTTCCGAAGCCTCGTCCTCCATCCCCAACATCCCCTCCAATCCCAAACTCCAACTCCGCAAATACACGCCAACCAGCCTCGCCCAAGCCCTAACCGACATCGACATCCTAATCAACGCAATCGGGCCCTCCGGCCACAGTTTCAAGGAAGACCTCCTGCGTGCCATCCCCAAAACAAACATCAAGTTGTACATCCCCTCCGAGTTCGGGGTAAACCACTACATCCACGACTTCCCGCATCTAGAATGGGACGCGAAGAAGCGACATTATGCTCTCGCGCGGGAGATATTGCCTCCCCAGGTGAAGGTCTGTCGGGTGTTTTGTGGACTGTTTATGGAGGATAGTATTGGGCCTTGGTTTGGGTTTGATACCCGTGGCGGACGGTATGAGAGTGTGGGGTCGTCTGCGGAGCGGGTTTCGTTTACAGGGTTGGGCGATGTGGGGAGGGTTGTTGCGGGGCTTTGTCGCTTGTTTGCTGCTGAGGGGGAGGTGCCGGATGTGGTGCATGTTGCGGGGGATACCAAGTGTGTTGCTGATGTTGCGAGGGTCATGGAGAGGGAGGGGGGTGGGCCGATTGAGGTGACTGAGATTGCGTTGGGGGAGTATAAGGATAGGGTTACTAGCGTGGTGGGGAGTGATCCGGCGGCGTATTTGAGGTTTCTGATGGCGGAGGGCAAGATCAATCATTCTCCGGCTGGGTTGGGCTGTGATAATGAGCTGGTGAATCCCGGGGAGCGCGTTTGGAATTGGAAGTCTTTGGAGGAGTTGGCGAGGGAGACTCGGGGGAGGCCTTGGAGGGATCTTGAGTGGCCGAGTACGTGAGGCTACTGATGTGGTTCTAGTTTGTTTTCGATGGTGGGATTTTCATGCGTGTGTCTGGGGATGGTATCCTTTGTTTTCATGGGATAAAATCCGTTTATCCTACGTTCCCTCCTAGCGTGTGTATATTACTGCACTCACTGGGTATAGAACCTTTGTATTCTGCCTCTATTGGCGTATGGCATGGAACCTGTTGACGGTATGCAAGAATCGGGATGTATTCATTTATGGATCAACTTCGCTATATTTCGCATCACATATAGCAATCAAGCGCAAAGATATCATACATACATAACCACAGACGATGTAGAACCCATTCTAATGCTGGTAGGTCGATCCAATGTCTCCCCACCGAATGTTGGAAAACTTCACATGAGTGTCTGGATACAATTTCTCAATCAACGCCGGGTCTCCCTCAGTTGCACTGCACGGTCCTGCATTGCCACCATCAAGCCATTGCATGAACGAGCCTGCGTCGTTCCAGATACTCATCGCAAGAACCATGCCGCGGCCCAGGGCGTTGCCCATTTCCTCGAGGCCACCAAGCCGGTTGAAGGCACTTCCTTCGTCGCTGCAGAGGTCCTTTGTAATCGAGTCGACAGTTTTGCCTCCGGAAGTGACGGCAGCATTTTGAATGACCTGCCCATTCTGGATATAAAGACGGCGGATTTCGCTGAGTTGGCCTGAGGTGGTGTTATCAGTTGTGAGGAACTGGGTTACAACTGTGAGTGTCTCGTTGGTGTTGACCTTGAGACCGTAACCGTAGTAGTCCTTTGCACCTAGGGCGTACGGGTTGAATCCACAGCCAGGCTTGTCACAGACGCCGGAAGCTTCGCACTCTGAGCCGCTGCACCCGTACAGGCCGGTTGTGTTGCAAGGGTGTGGTGTAAGTCCTGTTGCTCGGGCGTTGGCTTCCCAAATATCCATTTCCTGACAGCAGGAGCCCACACCCTCGGTGTTGGCTTCGCCGTTGATCCATTCCTTGGTGTAGCATTGAGCGTCACAGTACCCAGTTCCATATGTGGCTCCGGCTTGGTTCAGGGAGCTCCTTCCGCCAGAGGCCTCCATTTCAGACAGATATAAAGCACCATTCATACCGCATACGAGGGTGGATGCATCGACATCGAAGGTGAATTCCTGATTCGTGAGTTTCAGCATGGAGTAGTTCTCTCCGTCTTCCGCGAGGAGGTAGACGCGCGGTGACACGGACTTTGTGCCGTCGCCAGTTTGCAAGTACTGGTGAAGGGTCAACGTGGCATTCTCTGTTTCGACACCGTAGCTGCTGTAGTCCGTGATACCATCAACGACACAGTTGTCAGCGCAGGTTTGTTTATCCGGACAGATGGAAGTGTCTAAGCCGTTGCTGTTGGTGCAGGAAGTTTCTGTCCCTTTTTTGTGGATGAAGTGAGTTGCTGCATCCAGAACAACTGAGGTGTTCTGCTTTATGCAGCCACTCTGCGATGTGCATTTATATGTGGTGAGTCTGGGATGGGCATCAGGCGTAGTGCCCGCCTGTTGGGCTGTCGCTAGTGGCAGAAGTGCCACGAAGGGAACGAGTGTCCAGATCATGCTAAAAGGCCTCGGCTTGCTGGTATATAAAGAGTATGTGTGCTGTCGTATATGCGCCGGGGCGTAGCCGTTATTTATGTATTATCCCGAGACAGAGCACCAAGGCTTGTGGGAGCTTAAGAGCGTCTGATATGGGATTCCGACCATTGCGGCCCGATGGTCCGACTTGATTCATGCACATGTTTTTCCGGATGTCTCATTGCCATTGTGATCCGGTTTTAGATATATTAAAATCCACCAGTGCGGAGGATGCGCGTCGGCAATGTTGACAGTATTAAGGTTATTAAGGGGTCTGATCAACGGCTTCGCACCGCGAGAGTAGCGTCAGACTGAGACCGGGAAATAATAAAACGAAGCATTTATGCTATAACGTTGCAGAGTATATGTTTTGCCGGTCTTTGCGGGCCATAACGGGTGCGGAGGGATGTCCGGATTTAGCCGCTGCAGACTGCTTCAAGGTTGGGATCAGCAACCCGGGGGGAGCTAGTCTTCCGCCAAGGACCACGGCATTTATCGAATCCAGCTGAAGAAACTTCCCCAGCCCCTGGCCGATGGAATTCACATAGATCAAAGCCTCCTGTGTCTCGCGGGCTCAAGTTGATCTAGTAGACAAGGCCATGGGTTTCTTATTTTCAAGTGGGCGAAAAAAGTTTCAAGGGAATAACATTTGGAATTCATCCAACATGATTACATAGATACAGTCGAGATATTGTACAGTGTTGACAGTCCATATGCGATTAGATTCCAAAGACCTCCTTGACAAGTGTCTTTTTGTTCACTATATGCCAGTAAGTATGCCACCATGGCCAACGAGAGACAGGAGCTTACCTTTGCCCATTGCATTCCTTGGGATCGGTTTGTTGAGAACTTTCATCTCCTGGGGCATCTTATAGCTTGCTAGGCGATCCTTAAGGGCACGTCGCATGTCAAGGGCACCCCATGGCTTGCCATTGCGACCAGTATTCGCAGCCTTTTCTGCGTCGAGAACAACCACTGCAGCGACCTTCTGGCCCCACTGCTCAGATGGAAGTCCCACCACAGCTGCTTCGCTAACTTGAGGGCTACAGCAGATCAGTATGCAGTTTTCCATGCGGTACAGGAGGACCTACAGGGACAGCAGCTCTCTTTCCACCTCCAATGCGCTGACCTTTTCTCCACCGGTCTTGATGATATCCACGCTCAGTCGGCCTTGAATGAAATACATAGGTCCCTGTGCCCAATCTCCACTTGTTCCTTTCCCAGCATGCTCGACTACTCGGCGCGTGGCAACGTCCCCAGTCTTGAACCATTTGCTCTTACCATCATCACTGTCGACAAACGCTTCTTTTGTGGCTTTCTCATTGGCCCAATACTCCCGGAAAATAGTAGGGCCACGGAGCTGGATTTCACCTTCACGCTCGCGTCCATTCGCATCGTATTCCTCTCCAGGCTGTATAACTTCGTTTGTCTCCGTATCCACAAGTCTAGCCTCCACAGACGGCAATGCCCACCCGACACTACCATCAACCCGATCGGCGAAGTCGAGGCCGCAGCTGATAGCCATACCGACTTCGGTCATTCCAAAACGCTCCAGAAGGACATTGCCATTGCTGAGATCCTGCCACGCTTGCTTAGTAGGAGTCGGCAAAGCTGCCGATCCAGAGATATTCAGACGTAGATTCTCGGGTGCAATCCCTTTCTTCGCTGCCGCTTGCACTTCAGGGGACAGGCCGGGGAAAGAGGATAAGAGTCGGTTGTAGATCGTTGGGACAGCTGTAAGGAAAGTAATCTTGCTCGCTGAGGATGCGGGTAAAAAGGGAGCCGCAAGCCTCTTCCACACAGCATCTGTGTTGAAAGGGAACATAAATTCAATAGACGAGCCAGCCAGAATGGGCGTTACAATGGCATTGATAGTCCCATGGATATGATGCAGCGGAAGAAGATGGAGTAACCGGTCATCCGGAGAATATTTCCATGCCTCCAGCAAGGACGCTGCTTGCGCCGTAAGTGCTGATTGCGGGATCAACACGCCTTTCTAGTACGTATCAATATGACTATATCCCGCACTGCTGGGATGAGGTGTCCTTACCGGCCTATTGGTAGTACCTGAGGTATATAGCATCATTCCGCCACGAGACTCCTGCACAATGTCCTGCAGGTTTATTTGGTCCAAACTGCTTGCCCCGGTTGTAATCTTCTCCATGACTTCTAGAATAGGTTCTCGTTCAAGACCAGCGTTCAAGATATCATGTGCCTTGGTCGCATACTTTTCGGTAGCAACGAGCACTTTGGCCTGGGAATTATCCATGATATACTTCAATTCGCCGACGGGGAAGGCCGGAGAGAGGGGTAAGGCGATCGCATCGCTAGCAAGAATGGAAAGAAGAGTCACTGAGACCATGATCAGTAACCAGCCAGGCAGGGTAGACAAGAGAGAAGAGAAACAGTACCTACGTAATCGTAGCTATTCTCCGCCAGAAATGCAATTCTTTCTCCTGCAAGCCCATCTTGCTGGCCTTTGGCACACTCAAGGAGTCTTTCCTTTGCACGGACGACATCGGCAACGAGATTGCCGTAGGTAAAGGAGCGGGACGATGCGCTGTGAACGACAGCAAGACTAGATTGGTCGTGATCTCGGAGAGCTTGGAAAAGAGGTAGGTTTGGCAAAGTTGAGAGCGACCGACAATTAATTGGTTGGAATCGAGGTTGGTGGAGAGCATTGCATTTTAGAAACGACTGAAATGCGCGACGAGCCAAGGGCCCAGAGCCCCGCGAAAGGGCCGAAATCAGCATGCGTCCTTGCATTTTGAAGTTAGCGGGATGCGTATGGCATATTTATCTTCTATACGAATAGCAATCAAGGTGCAAAATCCGTCAATGGATATCAGACTGGACAAAGAGACTGATTGATGTCATTGTTTGGAGCCAAAGTCGGGAGCTTTTGGTCGGAGTCGGAAGCTCTCCCGATCGGCGGTATGGGGAAAGCCGCTTCACATGATGACATGAAATACCAGTACCAATGAAATCCATCAATTTATCCATTACTTACCAACGCTCCTCCGCAAATCGACATCTCCCACTTCCTGCAATTCAACCACATCCCATGCTCTCCCTCCTCCGTCACAGCCGTTCCGGCCTTGTCCCTCGTCGTCTGTTCTCAACAACCTCCAGAATGGCTTCCAATACTCCCGTCGAAGATGCCGTCCGTGAGAAAGTACGAAGCACAGCATTCTTTCTCTACCCTACTACACCCGCAATGTCGACGTGCTAATGTATCCCACCCTGCCAGATCACCACTGCTTTCTCCCCCTCCAATCTTATAATCCGGAATGATTCCCATCTCCATGCGCACCATGCGCCGATGCGTGGGTCAACGTCCAAGGAAACGCACTTTCAGTTTGTCCCCCACCCGTCGGCTCCTGCGAAACAGCGCCTGACTGATATCACTTTGTTAGCATAACGATTACCTCCGAAGCATTCAAGTCGAAGATGCAGCCGGCCCGTCACCGCATGGTGTACGCTTTGCTAAAGGAGGAGATGGACCGAGAGGGAGGAATTCATGCGCTGCAGTTACGAACTCGGACGCCGGAAGAGGAGCAGAGGGAGAAGGAAAGAAAAGCGCAGGCATAAAGCATGACATTGTGAAATCGCGAACAATGTTTTTTGCGTAAATATAGATACGGCTTTGCGATACCCAATAATGTGACTGCACCTGGACTTGAATCTCTATCCGGAATTCTGTATGAAAGCACACTGGAAAATGTGTGGGCAACCCCTACAATAGAGCACATTTGATCTACCACTGGCTCCGGATTCCTGGTGTTGCGATGGCTCATTAGATTGATTAGTGGAATAGTCGATTATTACATAGATCTAGCGCCAAAAGTCAAAGCAAGCGAAGGAACTCTAGTATATACACGTGCAGCAGTATCATGCGCATCCTATCCAAGAGCAGCAGTCATCAGGCCGCATTCGATTAAGATGCGGAAACTATACACGACCATCAGTGAATACAAAGACCATGGAAACAGGAAACGCAAAGGTAGAGACACTCGCAAGACAAGCTTTTTCAAACACAGACGAAACGCGACAGACAGCAATCAAGTGGTATAACAAGGGTAAAAGTACATAAGAGATCCAACGCAAATAGGGAGTGAAATTGGCGGTTGAGCTTACCGTGGTCATCGAGATAACACGGGGAACATCCTGCCGGTGTAAGTCGCACAGATCGATTAGAAAGCAGCAGAAGCACAAATTCGTTCCAGCCCTTGCATGGGTATACAAGGTTCAAAGCAACTAGACGAGAAGAGGGAATCGCAACATGAAACACAGAGGTATGGAAACGCATAGGGTCGGAGACAAGAGTTGATCGGAGTTCACGGAGAAAGCCAACGTGACCATAAGGGTCACAGTCAGAAAATTCATGAGTCTTGAGACTACTTGTTTCCCTGGGTTACACCGACAGCGACACCAACAACGATGGCAATGATGAGAACTATGTCGAGGTCAGCTCCTTCCTCCCAGATACAAATGGTGGCATCTGTGATACTTACTGATGATAAGCAAGGCATACCACTTCCACTTTCTTGCCCGACGCGCGCTGTCAATGGCATGGGTGATCTGAGTGTTGGCGTTGGCGACGTTTCCAGCGACCTCTTCGGCGCCCTGGTTGATCTGTTCGACGGCAGGCTCTTGCTGGTGCACAAGCTCTGCGACTTCTTGGTACAGCCGACCAAGCTCCATCATATCTTGTTCAATCTTCCGAATTGCGGCCGAACGCTCCAGAGCAGCCTGTCTGGCATCGTTGGCTTGACGGGTCCGGCTACCAGTGAGCTAAATGACGCATGTTAGCAATTGGGCTTAACGTGAGATCTCGGCGGATGTCGCCTACCTGGAAGGTCTGCTCCTGTCCCATGAGAACGTTATCAACCCCCTGCTCCAACTCCTCGGGGGTCGCATCGGGGTTGGCAATTTCATAACGACGGCGAACCTGCTCCCTCAAACGCTTCTGGAAATCCGATTGGGCCCGCTGGTACTGCTCGATTTCGCGGCGCAGGTTGCGGCTTGTCACATCGACCTGGGTCTGTACACGGCTGTCTCCGGAGCCGGGAGTCTGTTTGATCTTCTTCAGGAGGTCACGGAGATAGCGGAAACCGTTGTTGATTTCATCCTCGACGTAGTCTAGGGTCTGGCGAGAAACTTGGTCTTCCTTTCCGGTGCTCGAGTCCAGCAAACCATTCTGCGCGGCCGCGAGCTGTCCCTCGCGCTTAGCGCGAATGTCGGCGATACCGTCGTTGATTTCACGGCACTTGTTGAGCAAGCTGGTCGGGTCGGCAGGCTGGGTATCGTAGCCACCACCCACCTGGTTCATCTCTGCCAAGAGATCGATTAGATGACATTCGATTGTTTTGCGGTCCGTCACGCGCGCTTACCATAGTTGCCATTACCCTCCTCTATGCTGCTAGCTTGCTGGTAGCCTCCCTGGCCACCATAGGGGTTGTATGAACCGTAGCCGCCCTACATCAATTGTTCAATTAGTGGTCCATCGAAGTACCATGCGGTTAAGGGGAGGGGCAAGAACGTGGAGACGAAGGGGGTCGTCACCGGGAGAGCGTACACTCATTGTGATGGGATTCTTCGATCGGAAGATTATTTAATAGTCAAAGTTATGGATTCCTCCGCGATAAGGTCCCGTTTCTGGGTTGTTTATTGACCAGCCTAAGGCAACCGAATCTGGTTGGGACGATGGCAGAGTCGGGTCGTACGGGAAACTGGGGGGGAAAGGGTGGGTGGATCGATTTGCGACAGGACGAAGCTCCGGTGCCGGCAAGAATAGGGAAACAAAGGAGAAGCGTTAATTCAGTCAAGGAGAGTGAGAAAACGTAGGAAGAAGCTGTCCGGTACAAGCGAAGGGAAGAAAAAAAAAAAGGTTTAGTAAGGTTATGAGGTAGAAGGCAATCAGCGAAAAAGCGACGGAGTGAGACACGCGGCTGACGGAGCACCTGAATGGATGATTGATGAATGAGCGGATGGATGCCTGAGGCGGTCCGGGAATTAAGGCGACTCTTTCTCTGTTTACTGGCCCGCAGACGGCAAAAAAGTCGTGACGATTGGTCCCTTAGTCCTATACAAAACACCGAGAGGATTGGTCGAGAAAAAAAGAAGGAAAAGAGAAGTTGCTCCTTATTTTTGCTTTGCCCTTTCTTTCCCGCGCTAAAATTTCGAATCAGGGGCCATGAAAATTATGACTCGATTAGGGTGTTTTCGTTAATATTAGTTAGGGGCTTGGGGCTGAAGCACAGACCGGCCAGAACGACGATCGTCTCATCTCCCCTTTTCTCAATGGCCTAACACGAGTCCGTCGAGATGAATTAGTAGCGACGGTTGGCGATAGTTTCAACCTTGTCCAGTTCTTTGAACAACGGCAATAACTCGACTCCGTCCAGTGGATTGTCTGTCTCACTACGGTGGTATCTTCTCCCTTCACTTTCAATTGCTGAAGGAGCAAAATTATCTATTATCAATGTCGGCAGCCAGCCAGGCATACTGTCCAGATTTATTTTAATTTTGTCATGGTTTTCCCTAGCCATCTATCGTAAACAACAGTTACATATCTCTTTCTGAACAATATCGAGTGGCCTGAGATCGGATGGAATAGACCTTCCCTATTCCGGAGCAAGGTCAACGTCAACCCTAAAAAATCTTAGGTTCGAGACGTTCGAGACGTTCGAAAGCTGCGGTACGTCCAATAAAACGGAATCTGTCACATTATCAGGGTCCAGCCACCTTCAAGCTCTGAAGAGCTCTGCACGTCATCCGACATCAACCTGTAGGAGATTTCATGATATCTGAGGCATGCATCGGTTAAAGCAAGGGACATATAACACTATGGCAATCCACCTTTCTAAGTTTCTCGATGCGCATTGACTGTCTCACCCCATACGCAGTCACTCAACGTGGCACGCTATTAATTTGTGGTGAGATTGCTTCAATTTCCTCAGCGGCGGTATTCCCCACCGAACCATCCACTTTGAAATGTCACGTTTCAACCCCTCACAGCACCTTAATTTTTGGATAAACACTTTATCTGGTTAATTTTTTATTTTTTATTTTTTGGCAAGGTCTCTCTTAATTAATCCATGTAAGCAGTCGTAGCAAATTCAGAAAACCCTTGCATACATTATTTAGAGTATCTCGCAAGACCAAAATAGGAACCCCACTAAGGACCCTTAACGGTTTTTCCTCCCATCTTACTGGTCCAACGTATCCATCCAAGCAAATTATATTTAGCAACAATTCCCATCCTTCAACTGCTGGTTCGTCCACCTTCTTGCATGCCTAAGACATCCTCACTTTCGCCACGATTTGTCTGTCACTGCTCCAATAAATAGGCAAACATATAAAAGAGGACCAAAAAAAGTAATCCCGGCGATGATATCATATTCGTGATCAGCCGGCAAATTCCGCGAACTCTATTCGTCTGACGAAAGTTTCTTATATCTTGAACAATCTGTATGAGACACTATGCCACCTACCATATCTGAATATGAATGATAATAATCTCCAGGCTGCTTTAGAATAATGCATTGTTCGGTATAATCCTTAACACACCAGACTTGCTCTTCGCATTTGATACAGGGCATATAGTAAGTATATATATAAAAAAAAATAAATCTAGAACATTAAACAGTATACAAGTTTGAACCACTAGTAAAGTCGAAATTCATATGGTCCGCTTATCTCTTCAGTACTACAACGATATATTTCTAATAGTGGTTTCTAAAGCTTTCTAATCATAACTGGCCGAAGTGATAATCTGTATATAAATTAAGTTCGGGATTACCCATGGCACGTCGACAGTAGGCAGCAAAATTCATACTCCGGATCTTCCCATAGATATCCACAAGGCAGTGTCATTATTGGCAGATACGTGCAATGTTCATAATATGACAAAGCTTGACTGTAACCATCCAATCCCATCCCCTTGCATATCTTATGGCCCACCTGTCGCTCATATAAGCAAGGCTATCACGAGACTTCCATGGGAGCCTCTAACCCGGAACTGTATCGTTTACTGTTGGGCTGTTATTACTCGAGTCTTGAGGGACTTGTCCTGTGAGGTTTGTTTATGGTGTTGGGGATGTGGAAATTTATCAGAAGCATGTGCGGCTGAATTCTGTTAGGGAGGTAAAAAAAGCTCAAGATAGAATTTAATGTTGAAAAGTATATTTTGTGGAAGTCCTGGTCAAGAGTTTACAAGGTGGTGAGAATCTCAATATGGTCTAATCAGTATGTTTAGCCCTTAGTCACTCGAGAACCAGATAAAAGCCGGTATATTCTACGGTCGTGATTCTCCGTATTAGCAATTACATTCTTCTACTCGGATAACCTTTGAAAGAAAGACTCAGCAGTGAAATCGGGCTTCTATTAGTGTGCACATATATTGTCTTGCTATTGACTATCAGAAACCAAACTCTTGCACATTAAACCCGCCCTCTGGCATATAAGCTCAATACATATCACCGATGAAACCCCTTCATTACACTCATCAATCTAACGGCCATAACTTCGTAAACAGATGGATAGTTCTGCTAAAATCCCATCAAGCACTGCAGTTGATAATACCGTGGTCGAGGTTGACAGGAGTAGCGACAGCGGGGTTTCCGTCCAAATCGGCAAAGGTATGCTGAGCATCGAGAGTCGCAATGACGGCACCGTTGTTCTTAATAACGCAGTGGATGGTCTGAGGGAATGCTGCCAGCTGAGCAGAAGAAGCGAGAACGGAGCCGCTCGCTCCTACGGAGGTGCCGCCATAGAGGGCTTTGATGCTCTTGTCAGTTCCGTCAGCGGGGAACTTCACGCCGGCGTAGGCACCACTCTGGTCGTTAGACAGGGCCACAGTCACGTCGTTGGACTGACGGGCCTCAAGAGGAGCGGCCGAGATAGAGGCTGTGAGGACGGAGATGATGACGGCGAATGTGGTCTTCATTTTGATGGCAAGTTAATAAGAAATGGATGATTGTGAGTAGATTGATGAGGGAGTTCTGATATTTTGGGGCTTTGTCTGAATGGGAAACTTGTGATTGATGTGATGATGAAGGATATAACTACGGCGGACAACGCGTTGAATTTATACCTTTCCCTCCACGGTCTATCAGGATGCTGTTGGACAATGATCGGTGTATACGGCTCTTTCAGCTTCCGGCTATGCCATTCTCAGGCCTTCTATGATGATGGCCTATGATGGCCTATTCCTGGGCCTATACCCAGTTGAACAGTCCTCGTAATGAGAATATGCTTGATTGGCTTTGTCTCTCAGAGTGAGACAGCCTCTGTCTTAGAAGTTGGCATGTTCCAATTGGAAGACGCCGGAACTGGACCTTAGGTTCCAGAGGCTGTACAGGAACCGAGAAATACATCACCAGAACCTGCTGTCAGGCATATTGTGTATAATAAAATCGTAGTGTGACGCATCTCGGAAGCGGCGAGATACAGAAACTCTTTGAGATCCAAGCAGGAAAAGGTTACCGACGGAGTTCGTATCGGTAGGGCTATGTTTCTAGCTCGGTGGATATACTATGGTAGAACCGTAACTTTAGGCGTTCCATATACGGAGCATCTAGATGAAAGACCACTGGTGAACAGGTGGGTCTCTTCATCCTTTCAGCGACTGATTTGTCAATATACAAAGGCGTCGCTGTCTTACATGAAAGCGATGTGGGGCGCAGTACATCATCTGATCTGGGGTAGACCTGTCAAGCTTGATGACTAGGTCATAGTTTATTTTTGATGAATATTGAGAGCCGTTCCGGCATTAGATTAAGATTGATCTCGATAGAGCAGTGCTGTCATTGCATCATGGCACTGATAGCCTTCAAACTTAACAGCGATAGACCTTGGGAGCGGGGAAATAGTGAACACGAATCTAGCTGAGAATATTAGTTTCTCAGGTAGAAAAGACATGCAAATGAAATGGACACCCAAGGAACTGTGAAGCTAAACCACGTGAACCCATGTGTCCTACGTTGCATTGGGGGATACAGATTCCGATGACACCCCAAACGGCCACCACGCCACAGCCAGGCTAGTCCTCGTATCCCCCGCATTGTCTCACTTGTTGTACTTTTTGATTAACGGTAAGTTACTTGGGAATGCTATGATCATTAGACTGTATAGTCTACTCAAAGTGATAACCTAATTGCTGGGATCGTGTGTGTTGTACCCTCATTCTAACTTCTATATCGACAGTTGGATACGTAGCTAACAGGTTTCATAAACATCCATACGGGCATCAGCACCGTGATATGTCCCTTGGAACCCTATGCTGAGGATTCCGGAAAATAAGCAATCTCATCATCATCACGTCTCTATTCAGGCCCGACTGGCTGGTCCCAAAAAAGAAAGAAAAGAAAAGAAACAAGAGACAGGCAGGTTCCCGAGAGAACGGCCACTGCCTCCACCATTTTCACCTATACCAAAGGTGTCAGGGCATCTTACCACCTCGGCTTGCACAGCAGCCGCCACCTGTCGTGTCTTTTCAGCAGAAGTAGGAACGCCTTCAGCCCGTATCCAATTCTTGGCAGCCACCCAGACAGACGGATAGATTTCGTCGACTAGCTTAATGCCCCCGGTATTCTTTATTTATCTAAACACTGTCAGTCTTCACCGCTACTTCTTTTGGCTGTTAATAGATCTTATGGTATGCCTGGACAACTCTTATGAATTACCAGGACAGTTAAGCATTGATATGATATGGTCCACACACCTCAGAAGAGAGCACGCTGACTGAAACTGTCTCATTGCTTGATCTCTGTTCTATATCTTGCAGTTATTATCATAAATATAATCACTCCAAGCTAGTTATACTTGAATGGTAGTCATCTCGGATTAGTATTATACGATCAGCCACCACGAACATATATCTCTATAAATACCACTACAGTCTTCCACAAAAAGCCCATGTTCTCTCTGGAACGTACTTAGTATACACAGCCGATTGTGTAACACAATCGAATCTTCCCACGCCAACCTTTTTATAGAACAATCACGTAAGGTCTAGGTCTAGGGTGTGCGAGGCTTTCTTGCTAAGATCGGTCCAAACTCAAATACATCTTAGCCATATTAGCAGGGATCATGCTGATCTTATCCTATAGTAGGCCTAGGGAAATGTGTATAAACTACAGGCATACGTCATTCATGACTACGTTGCTCAGGTAGAGAACATGTCTAACAGTAATAGATCGATCGGAAGTGCTCGTAAAGCAATCCTTATTTATGTGATTCGTGTATGCCTCTGACTGCTGTAGTCCGTTTTCTATGTAAAGACTGACTAGAGAATAGGGGAACTGAGGGGACGCAGCGAGGCTTGGTCATTGGTGACATGGGGCATTCAACACGATGACTGGGTGATATTGTCCATCACCGATATTTCCTGAGCAGGATATTTATCGTGCTGGTAAATTATAGTGGGCGAGACATCGTGCATCTACTATATGGAGTCATCTGTTCTAGCACAAAAATTGAGATTATGGCACTTTATCCCCATCATCGATAGGCATAAAACTCACCCAGAGCGCATTTTTCCATCCTTGGAGAACAAGGCCCCTCTTATTTACGAGAAGGTTAATGTTTTTGAAGGAACTGTCTATCTACAGTACCTGGTAGAGCGATTCGCCATTGATATCTCTCGCCTTCTCCATCATTCATATCAGATGGATTAATGTAATCGAATGAATACGGGAGTACCTCTTAGTATCTCATCCTTTCATTGATATTTTTCCATTCTAGACTTTGAATGGGTGTTACTATGCTCGTATAAGAGGTGAAATTCTCTAAGTCAAATACTGGCCCTGCTTGTTCGACTTGAGAGTTGAGACTTCCCATCCTGCTTACAAACCCGAAATAACGCCATAGCAGTGCTACATAACCATTTATCAATGACTATCTCAATCATACCGATATACTTTCATTGAAAAGAGATAGAAAAGAGAAACAGACTTAGTTCGGTCATCGACACTACACCCGATGCCAGCATGGACTTAAAACAGATCTTAACAGGCTTATCTCCGAATCCAAGGAGAGTCAGGAGACCGACCGGACATTATTACATCAACACTCATCCAGCACAAACTATAAATGAATGATACAAGACTCAAGAATGTACATCCAACACAAGCAAAACAGAATATCAATCACCCTAACCAACCATGTCCAAGCTCGTCATCTTCGGGGCAACAGGCCAACAAGGCCGCTCGATCCTCGAAACAATCCACCACGATCCCACCCTCTCGAAACAATACTCCATCCGTGCAATCACACGCGATCTAACCACCAAGGCAGCAAAAGAGATCTCCAGCCAAGGCATAGAGACCGTCCAAGCCGACATGGATGACCCAGCCTCTCTCCCCAGAGCCCTCGCACAAGCGCACACAGTGATCCTAATTACCAACACCATCTACGACGAGCAGCTCAAAAGCCGCGAATACAGACAGACCAAGAATGTTGGCGATGCAGCCGTTGCGGCAGGCGCTACGCACATTATTTTCAGCAGCGCGGTGCACGCATCAAAGCTGTGGAATGGTCGCACCATGGACATCTTCGACTCCAAAGCCGAGGCCGAGACGTATCTGCGTACGCTACCGATTAAAGTATCCTCGTTTGCGCCGGGCATGTTCATGCAGAATATGACTACTATGATGGCGCCGCGGTTGGGTCCGGACGGCACGTACAGCGTTGCTGGTGTGCTGGACCCGGACACGAAGGTCCCGCTTATTGATGCGGCGAATGACTCGGGAACGTATATTACTGCGCTGTTGAGAGATGAAGAGGGTGTGGGGGAGACTACGCTTCATGCTGCGACAAAGCTGTATAGCTTTTCTGAGATCGTGGAGATTATTTCGGCGGCGTCGGGGAAGGTGGTTCGGTATGTGCGGGTTCCGGACGATGTGTATGCTAGTTTTATGAAGCGTGATCAGGGGGGTAGAGTTGTATCTATGATGAGGTTTTTTGAAGAAGTCGGATATTTCGGGCCTGGGACTGGGGAGTTGGTTGAGAGGACAAGGAGCATCGTCAAGGGGCGGTTGACTACGTTCGAGGAGTTTGCGGAGAGGTACATGAAGGATTTAGACGCATATGCTTGAGTATTCAGTGTACTTCGTGCTCACGATTTGGAAGCTAACTTTAGTTAATGTGTCGGTTATAATGGGGCTCTTAGTCCGTTCGACCTGATTATTATGAACAAAAGATATCAATTAAAGAGAAGTAATTAAGTCATAGCATTGTGCTTTTCATCTTCTGACGCAAGTCCCATCGAATCAGGGGAATTACATACTTCTAGGTCAGCTTAATATATATATCATTAACTCTTTCTCATTCATTACAGACCAATTCTGTATGTACAAAATATGGTATCTCACTGAACACGCGGAGTGAATCCTTCAGTCCTCCACTTGGCTCGCCCGTCATGAGTGCCACACACATAGAATTTGATACCTACTTTTGTACAGGCTCTGTCCAAATCCAAAAGTAGTCTTGGCATTCTCGGTGAATCTAGCAAAAGTTCAATAGCAATCTCTCTCAATGCTGGAGTGGAATCCAAAGCATGTTCTATATGATCCTGTAGCTCTCGGACAAGTGTCCGAAGGTTAACCCTGTTTCCGATATCGGCAATTTTCAAAGTCTCAAGTGAAGATGGGAGGGCTTCAGCAAATGTCATGCTAGCATGGTTACTCCCAGATTTGAGATTCAACCCGGGCAAGTTCTTCGCTCGGAGATGGAGCGTTTTCAAGGATGTGAAATCCTTAAAGGAAGGGAGTGGATTGTTGCAATGGTGTGAAACCTCCATACAGTTTCCATGAGAACTCTCCTGTATGCCAAGCCATATCGTCTGAAGAGTCTCTCTCAGTGGGAAAAGCTCTTCATGGAAAGCAACTGGATCGAATCCCGCGCAGCCACTGTGATTGTATTTGAAGGACTGTAGATTCTTGCAGATCCCCACCACCTTCCACATGCCCCATTGCCCATCGCTCTCATCAATTTCAATGTGTGTAATAGGAGAAAACTGAGCAAGCTGAGTTAAATCATCCCTATCCACCCATGCTTCTTCGAACATTCCAAGCCTATCAAACAGCTTACTAGCGTAAAGCCGGCGCATCGAGGGCAGCAGAAAGAATGGCATTATGTTCCTGCAACAAGCTTTCACGTTTTCGCTGTCCCAGTCAACATAAACCTCAGAGAGTGATTTGAAAGCTGGGATAGAATCTAGACGCCCAGCTATTGCCCATTTCAGCACCCAGCGAACCCATAATGACCCATAGGGGAATTCTATCTCAAGTCGCTGGAGATTAGGAAGAAGAGTTAGAAGTAATGCAACCCATGCATCGGCATTTCCGATGGTAATTTCATCCATCCAGTAGTCTGTCTCATCCTCAGAACAGGTCACGAGCTTTGCCTGTTCACGTAGCGGACCATAGTCGAAGGTTTTCAAGTAGATACTGCCGTTATCTGAGGCATTATCGTCATCATCTCGATTTCCTTCAACTCCACCCTGGTCATCCGCATCGCCTTCGCTGGCCTCCTCCTCATTAGTCTCTGCCTGTTCTCTCTCCATAGCACGGTCCTCTTTAAATGCATTGAGTGCCTCATCAAATTCCGCAAAATTGTATCCGATATTGGTCTCCCAATCAAAAATATGCAAAGTATGGACTCGCGCCGCAAGAGCCGGTTTCTCAACAAGAGTACGAACAACTCGAGCAATTGGGGCAAGATCAATGCCGCCAGTCCATAGCCTCTGATAAAGCAACGGCAGACACAAGTCATGAAAAAATCGCGAACAGCATACCAAATTCAAACGGTCTTTGGGAGTCTCCAGATGCTTGCATATCTCTAGGATAACTTCTGGCGTGACTTCTGATAATCCGAAAATAGACATCTTCGGGTCAAGGGTTGTACAACCTGTTGAGAAATTATGTGAATAGTGTGCTTTGCGATCAGAATTCCGAAGGGTCTTCGCGTGACGATATGCCGGCTCTTGAGGTCCCGAATGAGGTACTTTTAGAAAAGGGTTTATCTGCAGTTTAGACTGTGGGAATCGTATTTGTATCGGCTAGTGCACGTGGTATTAGGATCGTCGAGATCGGCGCGTTTTAGTTGAATAAATCCAAAGAATGCTCGTATAAAACTTCTGTGCTATAAAGTGGACCCCATGCTGCGAAACCCGTGGCTGCTCAACCTACTTATGGTACATACACATCATATGTGTATCAGGTAGTTTATAGTACATATACTCAATACTGCGTGGTAAACGGGATAGTCTAATATAGTGATATATCGATGAGTAGCCACTTTTCCATCAGGGGTGCAGCAGAATTTATCCCAATTTACCCATCTAGTGAAGATCCCCCAAGAAGCAGACCTAAATACACTGAACTGCCAACTTTGTCCAAGGTAGGAATAATTCCATTTACAAGCCAAGACCAGAATGCAAGTCTCGACGTCTACTCGCACGAGACTCCTTAGAAGGAGTGATAAGATTGGTAGCATTTCCAATCATCTGGGTCACGCCCGTAATGTCCATCAAACTAACCACTTCCTCCCGTCGGGACCATCCCAATTCAGTCGGGAGACGTTCATTTTCTACGAATCAACATCAGAAAGGTGACTGACGGTATTTGGCATGGCGAACTTACCGAAGAAATATTCTACCAGAGTTCTGTTGACCTTTCCGTTTTGGATATCGCCAAATGCGATAATCGGAGCAGCAACTTCACCGAGACTGAATTGCTCCATCGACGATGTGAATGTATAGGTGGGATTGTATGCCTTAGAGCTGACCTGGCGAGCCAACTTGCTGTTGGCTAACATGTTGGCGTCCAGGGTGGGTCCGGTCCAATACTTCTTTGTTTCTTCGAAGATTGTTTTGTTGAAGACGTGGTTGTTGCCGAAGTAAGCATCAGTCCGACTGTATAAGGGTTAGATCTTGGTGTTTTGGTGCAATGGGTTGGAAAGGTTTGATGGGACGAATCCAGGAGGATATGCGAACTGACCTCAAGCTTGCATCATGTTCTAAGAGGTTGTGTTCGTTGAGTTGATCACTGGATATGCGTTAGGATTGACCAGGTTCGGCAAAACTGATGGGTACTATAAGATGTCCTACAGAGTGAAGAATGTAGCGTTGGGCTCTGGGTTAACAACAATAGCCATATCAAACATCAAGCTCGCAAGCGAGGCGTTGAAGTTGAGGGCCGCCGATAGTCCTTCAATGATAGTGTTTCGTGTGATATTTCTGCCGTCGTGGGGAAGGAAGCCATGATTTGCTAGGGTGTTCATCATGGGACAAGGACCTCGAACTGAATCATATCAGCAACTATGCAAAGAAGAGTTTGGACACCTCCCATCGTACAGTCATTTGCCCCAGCGGGCTTCCATTGCCCATAGTGAGGGTTGGCAGAGGCCAGAGCCAATGCCAATGCAGTAGAAAGAATAGAGAGCCTCATGTTCGAGTTTTCGTTCGCGTAGGTATAAAGAAAGCTAGTACAAGGTGAATTGGCTCAGGAGATACAACTGTCCGCCACTTATCGGAAGGAAGACAGATATTTATAAGATCCAGTGACAGCACAGACATTGTTTTGCATGACACAAGCAAGTTATGCTTCATATATGAAACTTATAATGTTACCGTCAATTTTATGTCAGGTAGGCTAAGACCTGGCGCAACACTAGCCACTGAGGATTGTTTTATTTGCAGACCTGATATCACTGGCTGATACTGTTCCTTATCGTCCGCAATTGTGGATCTTCTCACAACTCGTACTCGTACATGAGGCCTACTTGTGAGTCTTCTAGCCGTTCACTGGTTAAAGAATAGGCATCCTCAATGTCAACACTGCCCCGGATTTTCCTGGGTTGGTCCGCCTCGGGCACTCCTCTCATGATTAGATTCTTGTAATGCTTGAGACCGTCATGATCCGCTGAACTAATGAGCTTCTGCGCCAATGATAGCTAGCTTATTGCGCATACCATTGTGTATACTATGGAACTGTCGTTGCAAAGTAAAGTTGCAGTGGCTCAATCAATAAATAGGTTTGTTTCAATGTCGAAGCGAGACCCACACTGTCGATCAAATCCTCGTACTCGTACCAAGCACCATATTGGGGTGTCTACTGCAGAACTCCGCGACAGAATTGATAGAGGCCGTAACTGCCTAATACCCGAACCCGAACCCGAACTCGGAAAACGACATCAAATACTTAAATAGAAATCGATAACAGTATAGTTGCCTAGAACAATCGGTCGACGTATTGACCGTGAGCAGGTTCTATGGTTAGTCAAATGGGCTGAAATGGATCGACCCTGATGTATCATCTTTTCATGCGCCATGACCCCGTGTAAGCCACTACTCATGGCTTCAAGCCCACATTATCTTAGGATGTTTGATCTCTGGCTATAGAAATAGACAGTGATCACTGGACCGCCCGACCATTCTGACTATCCTTCACCTCTCACACCACTGAATCTGCCAAGGTACAAGCTCTGCTGAAATCCGTGTTCGTAGCCATTTCAACCACCCCGTTTTCTGGTTGTCTTTCTTTCCTCTCTCTCAGAGAGTTGAGAACGTCGTCAGGAAACCTGACGCCTTCTAATTCCGCGTCGTGCTATATCTCGAATATATATCCATCAATAGCATTTTTAATCGTGCTTCCAAGTTGACTCATAGCAGTGTCCAGTGGCGCTTCACGTCGTCAATTTACGCATTTGTAACCTGGCCACTTGGACATATCTACTCTATATCCTCTCCAGTGGGAGGCAGGGGAACAGTCCACGGCGATGAGGAGCAACAGCTTCCTGTAAGTGGAAGACCTGCGATCGATTTCCACTTCTGGCAAGTGTAACCCAGGCCAAATGCTCATCCCCCACGGGCTCGGTTATTACCGAGCGTGCTGCTACACAACGTCCAGACAATTAATAGCTCTTGATCATTGGTATCTTTGTTGAAGTCTATCTTCTGGGCGAAAAAACTATCAGAAATTATCTTGTAGTGAAAGTGAAGAAGACATGCAATTGATAATCCGCGAAGCCATGATTTACGATATTATTGGCGTTCATCCGCGAATCGCTGAGTGCATATTTCAAGGCAGTGGCAGGGTTAAATATATCGATTTAAAATATTATCGACACGGTGATCTTGCTATCTATTGCCAGAAAAATAGCATCACTCCTGAACTTCAGTTAAAATTGTTCCAGTAGATTCTGGAAGTTGTTGTCGTTATCCTCTCTTTTGGTGTTATCTATTCGGACTTGGCGCTACGGTAATTTTTTGTTGACGATAACTTCAATCTACGCTTGGGTGATTTCAACTTCTCTCGGTGCACTGGATACCCAGCGCTGGTTTACGAGAAAGTATTACACTTCCTACCTCGTGATTATGAGTTCCGAAATATAGAGACTTCTGATACTTTTGCTCTGTGGTCCACTCTATATAAATTAGTCGCAGGCAGAGCTCCGTACAGCGAACTAAGCTCGATTAAATCAGATAACTCTGATTCTATCAAGGCACAGATCCGGCGGCAACACGCGGTGATGGATTTTGAGATTGAAGGCCGGTATAAGAAATAGCAATTTCCGGATGTTACTGAGCTTCGACGTAGAGATATTATACTAGGTTGCTGGAAAGGGCAGTTTGCCACAGCAAAGGAAGCGCTTGATCTGTATTTAAAAACATGAATTCTGGAACTACTGATTTTTATTATGGTTAAAGAACCATCAGAACCTCTCAGTATCTGTATTTTGATGCTAAGAGACAAGGTCTTCCAGATGGTATCACAGCGCAGTCCTAAAATAGCATATGGACAGGCATAGTCAAATCACTTCTGCGTTAGTCCTCTCCACTGCCTAGTAGTCCAATGAAGTTAGCTGAGAGGATCAATGTGGGTCTCACTTGTAGGTAAACTCAAGTAAGATTCGGGGTGGTCCATCTTTTGGATCACGCTGAGTCGAACACAGCAGAGAAAGTTTCTTGCGCGCTCCGCCAGTCTGAGACTCTGAGCATCGCGGAGCGATGTCGGCTACGAAAACCTCAGTCAAGCCATGGAGGTGGCGGTAGATAGCAGTACTTATGTCCCTTGATAGAATATCATACCCCATAAACTCCCAAAACAAAGAGGCGATGTGCTGGCTTGTGTCATGCTAGCATTCCCCGGGTTTCTGCGCAACACTGTCTATCGCAATCCAACTGACCCGAACCAAACCGCCTTCTATCTAGGCATGCATATCAGTTAGAATCTCTTCCAGTAGCTCCGAAGCCGCCGTTATATTCGGCTAACTGTGCTCTATGTCAGCATCGATGGATCAAAGCATCAGAGCATTGCTCTCAGACAGCGGTGTCCTATTCTGCCAGGGCGGGTTGTGGTGCAGGATCTTCCTCACATCATGGAGGAGGTGAGACAAAATCCGCTCCCTGACTTTGAGCGAATTGAGATCCACGCGTGCGATATGTTCACTCCGCAAGCCATCATCAGAGCTCAGGCAAACTACTTTCAAAGTATTCTCCATGGCCGGCCCGATGACAACTGATGGGACATTTTAGAGGATGTCAAGGCAGGTATGACTGCAGACTCTCTTTTATCACTGGATGAGATTGTCGTGTCGACATGCCCCTGCATTTATCACGATGCACTTCTATCCATATCGCTGTCTCTATTCCTCAATCAGTGACTTCTGTTTTCGTCTCCAACCTACAATCCAGCTTGACAGGTGTCCAGCTGAGGATGTCCAACTTCATCCGCCCCCAGAGCTACTTCAATATAACCAGCAGACTTCCTACCAGAGTAGCCTTCAATACAGTCCCTGGGATCCACAATGAAGAATATACAAACATATCCGCGGGTTTGACCTCTTGGTTTTCAACCTACGGGTCTCCATCCTTCTCCATGCACCATTGATAGTCATCGATGCCACCATTCGACACCACACAGAACACCGAACACAAAAGACAAAGATCGTTCCTAGGGTCAACAAAAGCGTCTTCAGTTGATATATCTCCATCAACTACTGCCTTACTCCTAGAGGGAGATGTCGATCATACAATAGACATCCCAACCCAGTCAATGTACCTGTAATTTACCACAAAAGAGACCGTGCACTCATCAGCTTTCATATCATACCTACTTATACCCATCTCTCACTCATCCATCACACAATACACAATATTCCCCACTATACACAATCCAGGGAAACGCACCTATCAAGTATCAACCTTTACCAACCTGGAACACATCCCCATAGCCAATCCAACCCACACAACAACCAACCAATAAAAGCTCCCCAAAACCAGATCACTAATCCAACGGGCTTACTAAAGCAAGGTACCAGGAACC
>NW_015378435.1:0-32376 GCF_001204775.2 Aspergillus nomiae NRRL 13137
AATTTTTCTTTTTTATTGATTTTTTCCCCTGTCCCTATCCAAGCAACTCTTTGTTTACCCCAGACTCCAGATTGGTAGACACTGGAGCTCAACTTTCCATTTTCCGTTGTTCTCGGCAATACCGAGCTCTAGTGCAATTTTACCCCCCCCAAGGCGAAGAAACAAACCTGAGGCTTGTCTTCCTAAGGCTCCCCCACTCTCCCCCGTGACGTTCCGTCTCCCGTCCCTAGTTACATACATCCACACCCCTCTCGTCTCCCCCAAGACCCAAAAGGTGCCAACGTCGATAAGCTATTCACGCCCAACGATTGATCGCCTGAGAGCTAGTGCATGGTCCTGCTGCTGCTACTGCACACTCCGGTCTCTCAGTCCGCCCTTCGTGTCCTTCGTCCCCCGTTCGATCTATCAGCCTTCCCCAGGTTGATTACCCGCCTTTGGTAAGCTGCGCCTTGTGTTGTCTCGGAAAAAAGAGAAGGTCTCGACGTTAAATCTCGGGACCTACTTTTTTTTTCGTGCCAGCACATACCGGCTTGCCGCGACACCACTGTTTTCACCACGCCTCCTCTAACAAGGAAGCGAAAGGCGGCCGAGGCGGCGATAACAGACAATCACTCCGCCACCAAGGATTCCGTCGCCCGTTCGCAAGCCGCCACCAGACCTCCTCCCCGGAAGTCTGCTCGCAAGACGAACTTAGATTCTCCTGGTATCGCAGAACTTAACCCCGCTACCGATCTGACCTCCGTCGTCTCGGGGGTGCTCACGGTTCGCGGAAAAGAAGGTCCTGATTTGGTTACGCCGGCGTCAACCACCATGGAGTCTGATGATGATTTTATGAGCGTTGCCTCCAGCGCCGATGACTTTCTGGACACCCAGGCGAGTGATGATGAGAGCTAGGTGAAGGTACGTAATATTGCGGCCCACAGCTTTGCAAGGTGGTGATGACTGGGTCATGACTGGGTGCTGACGCTGCCTCTTCTTTGCTATTTGTAGATTTCGGTGATGATTTCGACGGCGGATTCTCGAAAGATAAAGACATTGTTGCAACTTCACGAAAACCTTACGAAGTTGAATATAAAGTCCTAAACCCAGATGACATCGACCGGGAACAGACTCGACAAATCAACGAAGTATCATCGATTTTAAGTCTACCACCGGAATCCTCTGCCATCCTTCTACGGTATGGACGATGGAATCGGGAAAAGCTTATTGAGGGCTACATGGATCATCCCGAAGAAACGCTGGAGGAGGCCGGCTTAGGGACGAACTTTGAGGGCACACCGAAGACTGAAGTAATACCTGGATTCGTGTGCGAGATTTGCTGCGAGGATGACAATAACCTGGAGACATACGCTATGCGATGTGGACATCGTTTCTGTGTAGATTGTTACCGCCACTACCTTGCACAAAAGATTCGTGGGGAAGGAGAAGCGGCCAGGATAGAGTGTCCGGGTGATGGCTGTAATATGATCGTAGATTCTAAGTCGTTGGGCCTACTTGTCACACCCGACCTCAAGGATAGGTGAGTCCACTTAGCTTGGATGCAGGTGGATACTGCCGCTAACTACTGTTTAGGTATTACACCCTCTTACAAAGAACCTATGTCGATGATAAGGAAAATCTCAAATGGTGCCCAGCTCCCAACTGTGAATACGCTGTTGATTGTGCGGTCAAGCAGCGCGACCTCCGTCGCATTGTACCCACCGTACAATGTAGCTGCAAGCATCATTTCTGCTTTGGTTGCACACTTAACGACCATCAACCAGCACCTTGTCAGCTAGTCAAAATGTGGCTCAAGAAGTGTGAAGACGATTCCGAAACGGCCAACTGGATCTCAGCCAACACAAAAGAGTGCCCTAGGTGTCACTCGACGATTGAGAAGAACGGAGGTTGCAACCATATGACGTGCCGCAAATGCAAGCATGAGTTCTGCTGGATGTGCATGGGTCTATGGTCCGAGCACGGTACTAGCTGGTATAATTGCAATCGCTATGAGGAGAAATCAGGATCCGAGGCCCGCACCGCACAGGCGAAGTCCCGAGCATCATTGGAGCGATATCTCCATTACTACAACCGATATGCAAACCATGAGCAATCGGCCAAGCTCGACAAAGACCTTTACCTGAAGACGGAAAAGAAGATGACGAGCCTTCAGTCGCAGTCGGGTTTATCGTGGATCGAAGTACAGTTTCTCGACACTGCGTCACAAGCACTTCAACAATGCCGACAGACCCTAAAGTGGACCTATGCTTTTGCCTACTACCTTGCGCGTAACAACCTGACCGAGATCTTTGAAGATAACCAGAAAGATTTGGAGCTCGCGGTGGAGAACCTCAGCGAGATGTTTGAAAAGCCTGTACCTGAACTAGCGAACCTCAAAGTGGACATCTTGGATAAAACGGCCTATTGCAACAAACGGCGGGTGATTTTGTTGAGTGACACTGCTGAAAATCTGAAAAATGGTACGGACTCTGTCATGAACCCCACAGAAAATTTTGGTGTAGAGAACTGACTCGTGTGTTTCTCCAGGCGAATGGTCTTTCAACGTGGACTGGTAGATTAGAGCGAACCGTATAGAAGGGAAACGGGTTTAACCACGGTTGGTCCCCAAGGCCCAGTCATTCTTTTGCTTTAACGACGTGCATGACAGCGCTGAATTCTCTGCGGGAAAGTTTCACTGTGAACATTTAAGAGAGGAGCTTTTCGTGGGTGTTATTTACTTGGTGATTTGCTTTCTTGTATCAATTATCATCTACTATAGGGGAACGTCCACATCTATATTCAATTCTACCACTTGTACTTGACATCGCGTGCGGAGTGGGGCTGCATTTATTCCTTTTTGCATTGTTTGTGCATTTCTATTGTCCAGTCTTTCTCTTTTCCCAAGAATCCATGCCCAAATTAATATCTTGGTATATAGGTAAGGAGCCCTATGTAAAACACCCCGTCGATATGGAATCCGCGGAAATGCCCGACACGAGAACTTGAGGACTCGTGGTTGCCTAATAAGACGAACATACATACTGCGGAGTCCTCCGTAAGAAACCCCATACAATATAGTTTCACGTCACCTGTACGAAAGAAGAAAAGCCTAAGAACTACTGAGTTATACATTAGTCACTTAATGCCCTGCACATACTACCGTATTTACGGGATCCCCGGTGAGCCGCGGTCGTTCGCTTAGGGTTATAATTATGACTGAAGAGAGAAGGAGTACGGACTAATCAGAATTTCAGAAAGGAGGACAGCGGGATGGATCCATCAGATAAGAAAAATCAGAAAAGGGAATAGTGACCTTGCTCCATCGCTCGGTGATTTTTAGGAGAGCTGCCGCGGCGGAGGTACGGGCCATTCCTCCGTCATTCGGCACTTCTGCTTCTCCTGTTAGTCAGATGTGGCAATCTTGGCTGGCTCTTTGGGACCTCTTCTTGCATGTCTTGAATGGGGAATTGGGTGAATCTGTTTGGAATTGATCCGGAAGGCTGTCGGAACGGTGTGAGTCAACTTGCCACAGGTCAACTGGTTGTGTCAATTGTCAGTGGTTGGGGGATGTGCTGGGTGAGAGTGAATAAACTCCGTCATCGGACCAGGACGGTCGCTGATCCTGGATTGGTTTTGTCTAGCCGGGGAAAGCTGATTCAGCAGTCTAAATGTCCCAACTGGCGTAGCTTAACTAATTTTTTTTAACGGAGGTTCAGCTAGACAGAGAACAGTACAGAGTACATTCATGAAGAAAATTCACAGATTAAGTAGAATGAAACAGAAAGACTGATGGGAACAGTACGCCTAAGAATATACAATGAATCACTTCCCATATTAGTGTGTATTTGGGTCAAGACAGAAAATTCCATAGTGGTTCCCTGGAGGGTTCTATTAATCTAAAATGGATCAGATAACATTTTAATCAACCTTCCATGAATCCAGCGTTCGTCGAGCCGACCGAAAGGACTTCCATTCTTGGTAACAACTTCTAATCCCCGACTAAACATTTTAATTTATTTTATTCTCCCTCCCTCTTTTACATCCTCTCAACTCATCAATATTTTTTTTCTTTACACCTATTTCACTTTCGCTCCTGTCGCATTGATTCTTTTCCATTCCTCGGGTAGTTGAGACGGGTCTCTTCCTCTATACTTCTTTTTCCTCCTTGTTGTTTTTTCCCTTCCTCGGAAGTGGCCCTAGTGATTTACCTCTCCACTCCGCAACCTGCTCCCGGTTTCTTCGGTATTCTCTTTTCGACCTTCACAACAGTGACGCCTCACCTAGCACCGCGCGCCCTTTTCTCCCTCCCTCCCTCCTAACCCTTTTCCCTCCTCTTTGCGGCTCCGGCTGCGTCTGGAGCTTCGACAGCTCGATGGCGGTCTCCGAACAAATCCCCGGGCAGGAGTTAGAATATGAGTATGTGTTTTTTTCCCGCAAAACCCGCTTCAACTCTTGTTTTCGCCTGGCCAATTGCTCGCTGGGAAGTATAGGGAGTGGTTAAAATCATTGTTATGTTTTCACGCCACATTCTTGCCTCTCTATTGCCTGATTGCCACAGTTCCTTTCCCAGACGGAGGCCGGCTTTTTTTTTTTATACACTATGTTGGGGCTCCCGGGGCTAATTATACTGTTATGATAGCTACGAGGCCCTCCCCTCTAACTACGGCCTCGGCCGGAATATGCTGGCTGGTGCCTTCGCAGGGATAGCGGTATGTGTGCAAGAACATGGGTTATAATGGTGGATGGTCGGTCCCATACTGACAATAGTCAAGGAACATGCTGTCATGTATCCGGTGGACTTGTTGAAGGTATGTTGAGTGAATGCTAGTTCTTTTCATGCGTTGCGCAAATTTTGTGTTGTGACGTGTTGCAAAGGCAGGCAAATACTGACATCGGACCCTCACGTTAGACTCGCATGCAAATCCTGCATCCCGCGAACGGCGGACTTTACACCGGTCTCACTAATGCGTTTTCCACAATCTACCGAATTGAGGGCTGGCGGACATTATGGAAGGGCGTTTCCAGCGTTATTGTCGGTGCTGGTAAGCGGAGCCCGCGGCATACGGAGATGTCTACTCGGAGGTGTCGGAGGCTGATGTGAATTTCCCGAATAGGCCCCGCCCACGCTGTCTACTTTGGCACATATGAAATTGTAAAGGATCTTGCCGGTGGCAATGTCGATGACGGTCACCATCCCCTAGCTGCAGGTAAGTGACCGATGGGGTTATGATGTTGTCTGTCATTAAGTGGTTCGTTACTAACGTGGAACAGCTATGAGTGGTGCCTCGGCGACCATTGCCAGTGACGCTTTGATGAACCCCTTTGATGGTGAGTAACCCGCAAGCCCAACACCACCCAAAAAGAAATAAATAAAAACCACGAATCCGCTGTGTACTAATCGAAAAACACAGTGATTAAGCAACGTATGCAAGTCCATGGCTCGGTACACAAGACTATCCTTCAATGCGCCCGGTCTGTCTACCGGACGGAAGGTCTTCAGGCTTTCTACGTTTCCTATCCTACCACACTCTGCATGACCGTCCCCTTCACCGCTACACAGTTCGTCGCCTATGAGTCGATTTCCAAGGTTATGAACCCCTCCGGGGATTACGACCCGTTCACCCACTGTATTGCGGGTGGTCTCGCAGGCGCTTTCGCAGCTGGTCTCACGACACCGCTCGACGTGGTGAAGACGCTCCTCCAGACCCGCGGTTTGGCACAGAACGAGGAAATTCGGTCGGCGAAGGGTCTTTTCAACGCCGCGGCCATTATCAAGCGGCAGTTCGGTTGGAGTGGTTTCCTGCGTGGCGCTCGTCCTCGCATCATTTCTACGATGCCCAGCACAGCCATTTGCTGGTGAGTGAATATCTTTCCTGATTTATTTCGTCTGAAATTCCCCATTGCTGTGTTTGGGTTTTTACTGACAATGTCATGCAAAAGGACCTCTTATGAGATGGCCAAGGCGTACTTCAAGCGCCAGGAGGTCATCTAAAAAAACGGGTCTTTTTCTTCCCACTGGCCCGATCGCATAAATTCGACTTCCACACTATCCGTCATAAATCTCCATCCTGGGGCCTTCCGTAAGGCCTCCCATGACCAACAAAACAATAATCAAAATCACTCAACAAAAAATCTTTTTAAAGGAAAAAAAAATAAGAAGGTCGGCTGATAGCGGCCACGTATCACGTGCGAAGGGCGGAAATGCGACGCGAGAGGAATTCCAAGCCATGTTGGGTGACGTTCATACTGTCCATTCTCTTTATTAGCTCGATCTTGATTCTTCTGCTCTCGCGCGGGCTCCGTTTCTCTCATTCACCGTTTTTTCGGGATGTACGCGAAATGTCCGAGACACTAGCCGGAAAAGCCTGGCTGGAACCACAGCGGATGAGGCGGAGCGAGGACGTCTCACCCTTTCTTCGGTACCTCTTTTCACCATTGGTCATCGGGTTTCATTTTCTTGGTTGGTAATGGTTGATATACATCTTGTGGGACGGATTGTGTCGGGAAAAGTGCGAGAGCTTTTCTTGGATCGCCCTATGTATGCTATATTTGTACCGGCGTTGGCACGCAAGGGAACTGTTTTTGGAGGCTTTGTTCCTTTTCACTTATGGTTTTATTTTGTTCATTTGATCGATTTCCGAACCCTGGAATATTTCTTCTGATATATTACGCATTTGGGACCCATGTATACATAGACGGGATGATATGGCGGGCAATTACTTTTGAGTACACCAGCCAGGCTGAGCTGGCGCAGATATCCATTTTCGTTAATATAAAGGACTGACACTCGACTCCACTCCGGGGACCACAAAACTAAACGAAATGTCAAAAGAAAAGGGAGTTAAGTTGGCTGTAGAGTTACTAGAGTAGCATTGGAAGAAGTTTTGCCATCATCGTGGGGCACCTTTTATTCCCTTTTTCGGTGCACCAACGACGTCACGCGAAATCATGACCGAATTTGGGTAAGAGAAAAATCGGAAAATGGAGAATCACTGACTGACTTTCATGTCTTACTCTCTCACTCTGACCTCTCGACTTCACTCACTCACGTCCTCGTCGTCCAGAACGTCTTTCGTTCTTTCTTTCTTTTTCCTTTGCCTCCCTCCCTACGAATGAGCAGAAGTTGGTCCCCCGTCCTTGTGCCATTCCTTCCCCCAGACTACGATTAACTAGTATTACACTACTCCGACTATCATCCATAGCGCGCGGGCGGGTCCTGCAATTCCGCCGAAGATCCCTTGGGCGTACTTGATCCATGATGCGCCCCAAACCGGCGTCTTCCCTGCAGAAGACCTACGATGACTGTTATCTGATGTGCTCGACTGCCGTCTACTTCGAAGGACAGGTCTGCCGTTCTGCTTCCATCAATTGACTCCATTCGTCACTGATCGCTCTTCCGTACAGAACAACGAAGAAGAAGCTTTGAAGTCTTGGCGCTCCGCCCTCGAAACCATTTACTACCATAACGCCTATCGGGTACCCTCCAAGTACACCCCCAAGAACGAAACTGAGAAGGCGCTTCAGGATTCCATCCGCCAGTTAGAACTCCAATGTCGGGAGCGTGTCGATCTACTCGAGGCCCTCCGTGAGAGCAGAAAGGATACGTCTGGTAAATCTCCTCCGTTCACCACTGGTTATCGCGGTTGGATTGGAGAGGGAACTGTCCCCGCGGTCGGATATACCGATCTATCTAAACCGCCCACTATCCCCGGACGCCCACCACCACCCGTTAACACCGCTAGCTCGGAATCTACTGTAAACGAGACCGGTTCATCAACCTCAATGGCGGGTCGTCCCGGATTGCGCAAGACGCAATCCTCTTCGGCAAAGACAACGTCTTCCCGCAATTCTAGCCCCGAGCGTCGGAAAGCGATGCCATCCACACTGCGCAACGCCGATCTGAAGAAACCCGTCAAAAAGAAAATTAGTCCGCGACGGAAAGACCTGCGGCCGGCCGCAGCTTCTCAAGCCGCGGGTCTGGCCTGGGGAAGTCTTTATCGCACTCCATCATCAGAGAAGGCCGTCAGCGACGCTGCCCTAGCGTCCTCCCGTTTGACCGTGGCGAATGATCCCAGTTTTCGAAAGGAACCAATACCGCCCCGTTCGAAGTCTGGCGATGGGGTACCCCCACGGAGAAGCGTGCCTCCAGAGGATTCCGGAGAGGAGCGTCGCTCGGCGAGGAAACTTCGCGTCCCCGGTCAGACACCGCGACGATCACCGGCGAAGTCTACTCCCGCACCAACTTTGACACCTACATCCACCCCTCAGGCTCCGGCTGGCGTCCAGCAGCCATCAGCCAACCGTACCCATTCCGCTTCTGTATCGAAGGGCTCCAATGATACAGTTCAGCCACGCGCCTCCCCCCGGCCTTCTGTCAAACCAAAGCCTGTAGCGTTGAGGGCGACTTACCAGCCGCCAACACCCTCTGGAGGATCCGCGGGGGTTGCAGATACCTCGAACAACCTGCAGTCTGGGTCTGCAAGGACACCGCGGAGAATCACCCCTGCTTCCACTGGTGAAGATGCGTTGAGCGACAGTATAGATCGTATGTCAATTTCCCGAACGAGCCCCGAACGACGGCCTACTCCGCGCATCAGGCGTGCTATCACCCCGCCGTCATCTAGCGATCCCGAATCTCTTGGCCCCAAATCAACGGATGCCGATGAGGACGAAGTGGACGTTGAGGATGAGGATGACGCGATTATGGATATACTGAACAAGCTCCCGAAAGGGGTGGATGTGGCAACCGCCCGACAGATCCTCAACGATATTGTAGTTCGTGGGGATGAAGTACACTGGGATGACATTGCTGGTCTAGATGGGGCCAAAAAGGCCCTTAAAGAAGCTGTCGTCTATCCATTTCTCCGGCCAGATCTTTTCTCTGGTCTGCGCGAACCAGCTCGCGGTATGCTCCTCTTTGGACCTCCAGGAACAGGTAAGACGATGCTTGCGCGCGCTGTAGCTACGGAATCCAAATCGACATTCTTCTCGGTTTCCGCATCCACACTGACCTCGAAGTGGCACGGTGAGAGCGAAAAGCTTGTCCGCGCCCTGTTCAGTCTGGCCAAGGCGCTGGCGCCGTCGATCATCTTCGTGGACGAAATCGACTCACTCTTATCCGCTCGCTCGTCCGGCACTGAGAACGAGGCTTCAAGACGCTCAAAGACCGAATTCCTGATCCAGTGGTCAGATCTGCAGCGCGCTGCAGCAGGCCGTGAATCGCCGGGCAGGGACAAGAAGTCCGGCGGGGACCCCAGCCGGGTCCTCGTCCTCGCCGCCACAAATATGCCCTGGGACATCGATGAGGCCGCGCGCCGTCGCTTCGTCCGCCGACAGTATATCCCTCTCCCAGAACATCACGTCCGCGAACAACAACTCCGGACATTACTAAGTCACCAGGTGCATGACTTGACAGATCAAGACATTAACGCTTTAGTCCAACTCACAGAAGGTATTACCCTCATTTACTCTTCCTCCCCCAACCATCAGTATCCCCAAGCTAACAAACCACAAAACAGGCTTCTCCGGCTCCGACATAACAGCCCTCGCCAAAGACGCCGCAATGGGTCCCCTCCGCAACCTCGGCGAAGCCTCCTCCACACCCCCATGGACCAAATCCGCGCCATCCGATTCCAAGACTTTGAAGCCAGTCTCTCCTCCATCCGACCCAGCGTCAGTCGGGACGGACTAAGAGAATACGAAGATTGGGCCCGACAATTCGGCGAGCGAGGTGGATAGACCTTTTCCCCCCTTTCCTCCCCTCTATATCTCTTCTCATTTTTTCTTTTCTTGTTTCCTTATGATTCATCTTTGGGACCGTTGCATTCATGGAACTTAAGTGGCTGGGGGATCGACTTGAATGGGCGAATTGGGTTTGATACGATACGATACGATACCTTGGGCTATGGTTTCTTCGGTCTGCTCTGCGTTATATCGGTATGGTATGAGAGTCATGATTATGAATTGTCTGTTGGATGAATGCGACGCTTGGAAAGGCATATATTGTACGTAGTGAATGAACCTGGTCGGGAACACAAGAACACAAGAACACACATATCCTTATGAATGGATACAGATGATTGAGTACCGGTGCTGTCCCCTTTCTACTACCTACTAGCTCAGCATATATTCTGCTGTGCATGACATGGCATGGCATGATATGATCATGGGCAGTAGTAGAGGCATACCACCTTCTCTTTTACTGGCCAACTTGGCTCTTTCAAGCAATACCTAGTAACTTACTCTTGACATTCAGGCTTCGGAATATTAAACCCCCCCATCATCAGACTTCGCATAACCAAACCTACTACGGAAGTATAACCATGTCAATATACGAAGTAGTATGATACAGTACAGTATAATTTATATACTACGAGACATAAACCAAATCAATATGGTAGGTAATAGGTATAAGTAGAACGGTACATCATCAACGGAGCAAAAGAGAAAGAAAAAAAAAGGCAAGACAAAGACACGAGGAAAGCAAGGGGTTCGGTTTGAACTGGTTGGATATCCCGGCTGGCATCAAATCGAGTGAGATAGAGAGAGAGAGAGAGAGAGAGAAAGCAGGAAGGTAAGCGTCCGGACATAGTGGAGTAATAGAAGTAGTAAAAGTAAGTGGTTTAAATGAACTGGACTGAAATCTGTATGTCAATTCCGGAACCCTAATTCAATGCGAGCATAACACCCAACCATTCGTCGTAAAAAACGACGCAACATAACAAAGGGAATAAAAGGAGAGAAAGGTAGAGATTTGATTGATAAAGACAAGACAAGATAAAAGACCTGGTATCGTATGCCACCTCCATCTAAAACCCGTTAAGTTGTATACCACAGACATCACGGATAAAACAGTTTCGTCTTTCACAGATCTATCAGGCTGCCTCCAGCCTGAGGCTGCTGCTGGTATGATTGTTGTGCACCCCAGGGGTTGTTTGCGGGCTGCGCGAAGCCGGTTGGCTGCTGGGCGAACCCTGTTTGCTGGGGAACGAACCGTTGTTGGCCGAAGAACGGGTTGTTGCCGGTCTGGTTGGAGCGTAGGCGATCGAGACCTTGACCAGCAGAGTTGACGAAGGTACCGGGGGCGGTATGCTGAGCGGGAATACGGAGATCGCCGACGTTTCCAAAGGTATCTTGGCCGTCGCCGCTGGCGAGGAGTGCATTGAGACGAGCGTGATGCGGGTCGTTGATCTGAGGCGGAGTACTCTTGGGTGGAGCCGGGGCCACAGGAGCCTGGTAGTTGGAGATTGGATTGAAGGCGGTAGTTGGGCGCTCTTCTGCCAGCGTGTTCAGGGATGGATGTCCGGACGTTGCGGGTCTGGCCTGGAACGGCTGTGTCTGCGTGCGCGGAGCGAATGGATTGTTTGATCCGGTCTGCATTGGTTTCATCATATCTCCCGGCTGCGGGCTGCTCGAGGCCCATGGGTTATTGCTACCCGACGAAAGGAAGTTATCTTGCGGCTGGGGTTGCTGCTGCTGGGGTTGTTGTTGCTGTTGCTGTGCGAACATGTCTGCGGGACCATAGGGATTATTGGTGTTAAACGCCGTTTGCTGCGGCTGTAGCGTTGCTTGGGGCTGTAGCGTGGCCTGTGGCTGTAGGAAGTTATTCTGAGGCTGACCGTACGGGTTCTGGTCAAAGCCTGAGGGCTGCGCTTGGTATCCGTTGGTGTATCCATTGGGCATTCCAGTCATCTGCCCCTGGAATCCCGTCGGCTGTGCGTATTGGTTGTTCAAGTATCCAGTCGACAGAGGTTGCTGGGGGTTGATCGGGTTGCCAAACCAGTCCACCGCACTTTGCTGCTGGTATCCCTGGTTGTAACCGGTGGGCTGTGCCGGGGCGGCTGGGACGGGGGTATCATCGAAGAGGGATTGCGCGTTGCTCTCTTCAAGTTCGCGCTTGCGAAGTTCTTCCTCTTCCTTGCTCAGCTTGATCGCCTTGGCCAGATCTTCGTCCTCCTCCCCGGATTGCATAGAGCCCTTCGCCCGTCGCTTCCGTTCTTCTTCGGCCTCATGTTTACTCGCCTCGATCGCCAAGCGGTACTCGACATCTTCATCGTCCGCGGGACGTCGACGGCGCTCGTTTCGACGCGGTTGTGGTGGCTCACTTCCATGACCTGGGTAGTCGTCCAGCCCGCTCACCCGCGATTTCCACAGCTTTCGGTCGGAGCGCTCACTTCGCAATCGGTCTTCATCCATCACCAGGGAAGTAAGTTCTTTAGCAGCCACACGCACTACGTATCGTTAGCGGGCGACCGACCGAGGTAAGGGACCATACCGTCCGCGACCTACCATTTTGACCGACATCTCTGCCATCCTCATCCACGTACTGGAACTCGCGCAGGGTCTTGATGATGTAGACGTTCTTCCGGGCCCACGTCACGACTAGTTCCGAGCCCTCGTGGAGACAGTAATCTAATACCTTCAGGGACTTCAACACATGACGCCAATTCTTTCCCTTGTCATTTAGTCGCTTGTCCAACATGTCCATGATCTCGTAGAAATCGGTGGGACTGTACGTACAGCCGGATTAGCTCGGTCTAGAGGGGGGAAGAATCGCCCGAGGCCAATAGGTCGGTCAGCCTACCTGCTAAACGTCAGGGCAGCAATCTCTGCCATCTCTGTACCGGTCGGGCCCCAGGGGTCATTACTCGTGGCTGGGATTGAAAGCGTCAGCCGATGTCAACCACAGGTTCAAGGACACCGGTAGCGACCGACGAGCAACCGCCACCAATCAGTCGTAACTTAGCCCGAACGCAAAAAGAAGGAGATTAGCAGTACATACCATTCCGGACCTTGACCTGGACCGACGAGTAGCCCTTGGTGACATTTTTCACGCTGCGCACAACTTTCGACATAGTGACGACAATTGGACACTCGAGACCAATGGGATGATGATTGGAAACAAAGTAGGGTAAAATAAGCAGCGCTCCTGGCGTACCGGTAGCTCTCGGGAATCAGGGGGAATCAGGCGCAAACCGCCCAGGTGAGCGTCGGGGTTGAATGGGCAGCGGTGGGATCGTTGGTGAGTTGCGGAGGTGAGTCGCTTTCTCCTTATCGCGGGCGGTTGCAGTGGAGTTGGCAGTGGCAGTGTGACGGAAGGCGGGCGTATGGGATTGAATGTCAGCCACCGCTCGGAATCGTCCCTGAGAACACTAAAAGACACAACGAGGGTATCAGGACAGGAAAGGGACGATCGGAAGAAAGGAAGCCGCGAGATCGAAGGAGGAGAATTAGTAGTGGTAGCGTTTGGAAAGAAGCGGTAGAAAGAAAAGAAAAAGTCGCGATGACGAGCAGGAAGGTTCTTCTGGGTTTTTGGTGGCCACTGGTCGATGGCTGACGACGACCAACGCCCAATCGTATGGAAATCTCCCGATCAGTTCAGGTTCGAACCACCCCCACACACACAAACTAGTTCTCTTTTCTCCCGTTGGAAATGGGTGATTCTTTAGATTGTAATCCCTTCCAGTAAAAGCATTCGGGAATCGAGCTTATGTCTGAACCGAGTGATCAAAAGCAGATCCAATTCCGGGGACGAAGGAAATAGGGGTGGAGTGATATCCACCGGTAGAGCAATATCCCTGAAGAGACCCTAGAAGTTGTTCAATGGGTCTATGACAATGGGATCCGTTAACTCCGGCGGGGTCAGAGAAGTGAAGAACAGAATCGGAGAGGAAGCGGAGAGAGACAATGATGTTGGAGGTGAGGAAGAAGAGATGGAAGTTCCAGAAGTATACAATCCGTCAAGTGATTCATTCAATACATTCAACAATGATTATTTACGGTATGTATGTATAGTATGGAGATACGGTATGCAACGGGATTTCCAATGTATGTATGTACAACGGCCCGAAGGACCCTTTTACTTTTTATTTTAATTTTTTAATTTTCTAAATTAACCGTCATTTCTCCCAATCAACCGATACAAACCCAACTGATATACCTCGTACTATCCATAATATTCCACCTAGTAGGAGAAAAGGTCTGTTCCCACAAGACTTAGTTCATAAACCATCTACAGCCCTGGTGATGTCGTGGCGCCGTGGCAAAGGACGGCCGCGTACAACCGTGACTTGGCATCCTCTTCAACATGAGAAACTCTTCTTCAACCCCTCTTTTGTACCCAGTTTACCAATGAAGGAGAATCGTTCTTCACTGACACGAGATTCTTGCAAAGTTACCATACGGCAGAGTTCATTCTCTGATTCATACCGGAGGGTAAGGGTGGATGTATGTACTCCGTACTGTCCGTACTTCGAGTATTGTGGCGGTGCAGAGATACTCGGAAATGCCAATAGTTACCAACGACGTCATAAGGCATCGTGCTTTTTGCTCCTTTTATTTTATTTTATTTTATATTTTTTATAACCCAGACAGCCTTAATTTGACGGTTCACCCAAGAAAAACTGAACCTACTTTCCTCCACTGAATCTATCCATCTTCTTGAGGGAAATTTGGTATCAGGATGGGAGCCTGATTGGTACCGCTTAGGCAGCAGTGTTCTTTCTGTACATCCATTTAATTTAATGAACACTTGTGCTCATTCATCCGATACTACTACTTATTGGTCCGGCCTCCAGCGTAATGCTACCTTACGCGCTTTCCGCGTCTCCAGTGTATAATAATCTTTCTTGAGAATTATATTCGATATTTGTGACTGACATGTCTAATCTGTAAAGGATGAATCTAACTACTGAACAGCCTTACTAGATACCTGAGACAGCCGAACCCGCGCGCTCTACTACTGATATTTCGCAGTCAAACCATGGCTATCTGCTTCTGTATCGTGGGATACTCCCACTTCCCCTGCTGCAATGGCTGTCCGGGCTCATAGAATCGCACTATTTGACATTACTCGGGGTGCCTGTAGAAATGACAAAAATTCGCTCACAAGCAAGCTCAAAGTCCCCTCCACCAGACTGAATTGGAAGCCAGCTGGACAAGTTAGTCTTGAGACTAGCCAGCAAATTGACCAAGAAGGCAAGGCAGAGCTCACTTCGACGTCCAATTCGCCGGCGGCCGCTTATCCGCGGGCTGGATCAGAACCTGAAAACTACCATCATCATTGCTGCTTCAATCCTCATAAACAGGAGTCCTGTCCGGGTAGGTGAGATCAGTCCGATCCCTGACGGAATACCTCCCGAGTGGGCGATCAATCAGGAACTTTTGGGAGTTGTACTCAGTGAGGCTCCAGAATCCTCCTGTCGCCAACGGCGGCTTGCTGCTTAATGGTCATGATATACGCCTCATCTGACCCTAGCGTTAGCTTCAGCCCCTGGCTGCCAGAAGGTCTGTACAAGGGGTACAGCGCCTCTGACGCCATCAGACACAGGTACCCAGTATATGCGACGTATAGGCGCATAGCATAGTTCTTGTGCACCCGTGGTGCCAGTCGTGGGGGATTGAAGGGCGCCATGCGCGCCATCAGCTGGAGCGCTTTGGCAGGCTCATCCGAGGAGAGTGAAGCATTCATCATTGCCGGGTTTAGTGGTGGCGCTTGCACTCCAGGGCGGTCACCCTGCTAGGAACTAAGTGTGGTCTGGGTCTGCAGAACATGGACTTTAGCAACATTGGTGCCACGGTCCCTTGAGATGAGATAGGATGTGCATCACCATAAGGATCAGCTCTATTTTTCGCCAGATCAGTGGAGCCCCACCGTTTTCTGCCCGACATGCTGGCGTAAAAGCATGTCTTGTGGCCGATTTACGTGGCTGGGGTGGTAGAATGTTGGAGAAGCCTGGAGTAGACGATGTGGATTGCCAGGCAACTAGATATCATGGGCAAGGAAATGGGGATCAGAAAAGCAACTCTGCTTGCCATCGAGATAGTCAAGGTTGCGATGGAGGGGACGGAATACGATACTTCTTCTCAAAGGTGATGCTGCTCGAGAGAATTGACACACAAGTGGCGCTTTTTACAAGGCTGAGTGCTTTGCCAATCAATCAATGAAATTAATCTGGTCGTAATAGCAGATAGAGTGTCCAACACGAAGAATATGGACTCCTGGGTGATACAAAAGCATCGCAGACCCAGGATCACCCGAGACAAGGACCTCTTTCAGTTAGCCATGATCCATCATTGGCAGGGACAGGTAATAATATCCAAGGACATATCGCAGCTTTGCTACCCCGTAGGAGGATATTCAATCACCTATCTAAGGGGCAATCATAAACAACTCTGTTTTCCAATGGAGAATCCCTGGCCTGTGACCAATGGGTCCAACATGAGAGGTGCATTGAGCCCGCTATGTCAGTTCAGTTCAGGCACTCCGACTTAACTAAGACGGTGCCGACATTTCCTTACCTAGCTTGAGTAGTAAATACCCTTCGCAACATGAATCCCCATAACACCCTGTGATCCAATCAGAGTGTGGGAACTTGGGATGAAAGGAACAAAAAGAAGAAAATAAAATAAAACAAAATTTGTGAAGGACTTCATTGTTTTCCCATCGCTCTAGATCGTAATCGTCATTCAATTCCCTATCAACAAAGAGGAACAAGAGAATCCGAAGAAAGAAAAGAAAGCTAAGAGACCGCTTTGAGTCTATGATTGTTCTCCCTCCATGCTCAAATACTTCGCTTCCGCCCCCTTGATACAGGCAATGTTGGCGCCCAATTTATTGATCGTCTCGATATACTCGTCATACGGGTCCGAATCGAAGACAATTCCACCACCTGCTTGGAGGTAGGCCACCCCGTCCTTGACCATCATCGTCCGGAGTGCAATGCAGGTATCCATAGCACCCGGCGTTTCTGTTGCTCCGTCCGTGCTGGCGATGTTGTATCCGAAGTAGCCCACCGCGCCAGCATACACTCCGCGCTTCTCGCCCTCCAACTCGGCAATCAGTTGCATAGCCCGCACTTTGGGCGCCCCGGAGACCGTGCCGGCGGGAAAGATGGACCGGAACGCGTCGAACCTAGTCTTATCCGGCCGCAGAATACCCGATACCTGTGACACCAGGTGTTGCACATGCGAGAACTTCTCGACCACCATCAACCGGTCCACCTGAGTGGTGGTCGGGTCACACACGCGGTTAACATCGTTACGTGCCAGATCCACCAACATGACATGCTCCGCACGGTCCTTTAGACTGCCTCGTAGCTCCTCTGCGAGCGCCTCGTCCTCCTCCGGCGACTTGCCACGCTTGACAGTGCCGGCGATGGGATGGGTAATGATACGGCCCTTTTCCTCCTTCGCCAGAAGCTCCGGACTAGCACCAACGAGCTGAAAGTCTTCGCAGTCGATGTAGAATAGGTATGGAGAAGGGTTGACTGTGCGCAGATGACGGAAGAGGTTAAATGGGTGGAGGGAGGTAGGGCGAGACAGCCGTTGGGATGGCACAGTCTGGAAGATATCGCCTTTGGAGATGTGCTCCTTGAGTTTCAGCACGTGCCGCTCGTACCCCTCGCGCCCGATATTGGATGTGTACTCCTGGTTGGGAATGATTGGACCTTGGGGAGGTAGCGGGGTCTCGGGTCGGAGGAGTCGTTCAATAGTGCGCTTGATCACGTCTTCGCCTTTCCGGTACTCGGTTTCGAAATCCGAGTCGACATGTGTGATAGGAACGAAGGTGATGATTTTGATGACCTGGTAAAAGTGATCGAATGCGACAATGGTATCAAACAGCATGAACAGCGACTCTGGGATTCCGAGCACATCCTTGAGAGGGCGGGCCGTCTTGGGCTCAAAGTACCTCACACAGTCATATCCGACGTAACCAATAGCACCGCCCGTGAGTGGTGGTAGCGTCAAGCCGGGTACTGTCGCAACGCGGTAATCAGCGATCTCTCTTTCCAGGATCGGAAGAGGATCACACTCGGGGCCGTGGCCGGGACCAGTCTTGAGAACTTTTCGGGGATCTTCACCGCGTCGCAAACGCACAGGTTAATAGTAGGTCCAGCAAGGTGGTCATGATGGGCAAGTATGCATACCAGCTCCCACAAAACTATATCTCCCAATTGTCTCCGTGGTCGCAGCACTCTCGTAGAGGAATGATAGTTTGGATCTGCGCAAGAGTTGGCCATATCAGCTACCCCGCCAGAGGCAAGAGGGGGCGGGGGGGGCTCTGGAATCGGAACTCACTTCTCTGCAACCTTCAGATATGCCACTGTAGGTGTCAACAAGTCGGCGGGGATAGACGCAGTAAGTGGGAGCAGGTTGGGGGGATATTGAGCATCTTTCGAGTGGCTAATTACATCCTTTGCGGCCTCAAGCGACGGCACAACAGTAATCTGAGTCATACCATTCGGCGGCATTAGCACAAGGTCGTTTTATTCAAACCGGGAGTATAGAAGACTGAATAAAAAGAAATTAAATGATAGTTAGGATAAGATACTCACAGGGGGCGCCATCCTATCAAATCTAACGGTGCCAATGGATTGGGAGTCGATTGTATGCGGGGGAGGTGGAAGAGTAGAAGTGAAACTGGATGGAGAGAGCGGAGATAAAAGGTAAATCGAAATCGCTAAAATCAGATAAATTAAATCAATGCGGCAACGTTGCTGATGAGGCCCTCACAACTGGAAAAGAAGGAGGAAAGCAAAACAGGCTCCGTTTGAATCAGTCAAGATCTCAATTTTCTTTTTCTTTTGCGGTTTCTTGTTTGTTTTTTGTTTTTGCCTTTTTTTTCTTTTTTTTCCTTGATTCCGTCACTTATCAGGAAACCTTTTTGGCCGGCGCTTGCTTTTCCATGGGAAGCCCAATACGGAATAGTCTCCCGGCTGAGCATTATTATTATCAATTGGCAATGATGATCTGACCGTCTTTTTCTGCAGCCTTTCCTCTCGGACTATGACAAAAGAAACCTTTTCGCCTGTTCACTCATTCGCATTTTATTTGGTACCATTCTAATCGGTCGCGCACAGGCGTTTTTGGGAACAACCTGCTCTCATTCTATACCTATATATCTAATCTATATAACGGACTGATTTCCCAAGGTCCCATAATACATGACTGGTTTGGTTCAGTCGCTGCTACCCTTGTCCTTGGAGATTCGATAGGTTGCCATTTGTCCGACGCTCTTCTTATACGGCCAGACACCTCGGAACATACTACTACTATACACTACGTCCTGTACCCTTGCATACTTGCAGCAAATCAACATTCCTATCCGTGTACTTATCTACACACATATGCAATAGAACGGCCAAATAGCACAAGAAGGTACCAATATATACAGGGAAACAGTAATCGGTCATGGAGAGTTCACCGTACCCGGCTCACTTGGATCAGCTTTCACCTCCGCTTTCCCTTCCGGAACACACCTGGGAGACGGATATGTCGCGCCCTACTTCTTCCTCGGATGTCCACAACGCGGGCGAGGACGCAACGCCTCTGCCACAGCGGCTTGCCAAAATAGCTCACATGGTCTCGCAGAACGCCGATGTGTCAAGTGAGGATACGACCACGGTCCACCAGTGCCTCAACACTCTGGAAGCCCTGTTGGACCCGCGGCCAAAACTCACCCAGGAGGTCGTCAAATGCCGACCCACGCATATCTACCCTGAAACTTCACACCCTGTGGCTTCCGCAGCCTCCTGCTCTGTCCCGATGGAGGGCCGTGCTTCATCCGCCTTCGACCCTTCGAGCTCGCAACTCATAGCTCTTTTGAACGAAGTAACCGCATTAAATACCGACTTAAACCAACGCCGTAAAGAATCCTCCCAAATATATGATCTTCTCAGGCGCGAGTGCCGAGGCCTGTCGCGACGGGTATCGGAGCTGGAAAATGAGGTCCACGAGCTGTAAGCTAATATCCACCAAACTGTCACTTTCAATCCTGGGCTAATGCGTGATTTTGTTCGTCGCAGGGAAACAGACATAATGGAAGGCTCAGCAGAGCGTGAAGCACTTCACGGTACGGTTTGCGGACTCGAGGCGTGGGTTAACGGATGGCAGAACGAACGTAAACCGGGAGCATCGCGACAAAATAAAGGAAAGCGGTGGATGAGGCGTAAGCCCGAAGAGCGCTATGAGACAGATGCAGAAGCACTTCTAGAGGGCATAACCGCGTGGATGCGTGGCTGGAAAGATGTCGAAGAAGGTTTCCGCGTTCGTGAAAGAGATCGGCAAGAAAGAAGGGAAGCAAGGCAAAGGCGTACTAGATTAGCCACAAACTCTGCGGATAACACATAGGAAAACCCATCATATGACCTGGGAACGCTGAGTTGCCGGGTTTGGGATTAGATTCGGCTGGAAGCGACTCCGATGTAAGAAAACCGAGACCGAGGATTTGCCGCAAAACTGATGCAAAACCCAAAATAAAGGAAGATTCTGATATTCAGTAATCATGCCGACCAAGAAGCAATGGTACAGTTGAGAATTAAGAGAATAGAATGCGCCAATGTGCCCACCGTAACCCACTATAACCGCAACTGACTGCTTTTCTGTTGAAAACCCCGAGTCTGCGCCGATATGTATCATCTAACCAAATGGTTATTGAATAAATTAGAATGCTGAAAGAAGAAAGAGCACAACAAGAACCTCCTGAAGCGGCGCTGATTGCTAGTTGTTGATCGGCTTTGGTTTTGCGCTCCACCTAGCCGCACATAAATGGGAGGAATGACATGGCCGAAAGTCGATCAGGCGGCCTAGTAGCAAACGATCCAGAGGACCAAGAGCAAAAGGTAAGGTAGAGTTTTCGATTGCATTCGTTGACGAGGATATCACAAATTATGTAGTAAAAAGTTGTAAGAGCGCATACGAGTGCATCATCAAGGTGTAGTTAGATATTCCTGCGTTTTCGCGGTTCGTAAAGTCTCAACTTTGCATGTTTATAATAGCCAACTACCCAATCTCAGTCAGCCTGTTATCTCTAATTGGGTACGATAGACAACATACCTGCTTGCCAAAGCCAAAAGCGAGTCGTTTACCATCAGTATCCCATGCAAGAGAGCGATCCAGCGTTGGTTCGGCGGTCCCATTGTGTCCATTGGCCAGGTGGTTCTGTCCTTCTTCGATCTTTGTTACGTCGGCCCCAGGCACGGTCCAAGTAGCCATTGCTGTGCCACCCCTCTGCGAATTCCAGATGAACAATTTGTCTTTGCTTGCAGCAGCCAGAGCATAGCCGTCCGGAGAGAAACTGCTGGCGAGGGCGGGTGAAGATGGACCAAGGAACAGACGATGAATGCAATCAAATCGTTTTGCGTCCAGATCAATATGCCATACTTTAACTGTATCATCAGTGGATGAAGAGGCTAGAACCAACGGTTGGTTCGTTTGTGGTTGCTCCAGTGTGTTTGGCTTAAGCTCCACTGTCGTGATAGCTCCTTCGTGTGCACCATCGAGGTGCATGTCGTGCGTCGGGATCCAGAAAGCGGCTGCAGCAGACGATGCAGCCACGGCAACCGAGGAGGAATTGGCATTTGCGCAACGAATAAATGACCAAGGCCTGTCGGTCTCACTGGTATATGTCTTGGAGATGTGGATACTCGAGTCGACATCGCATTGGTAGACCATTCCATTACCCGAAGCGTATGCTACATTGCGCCCAAGCCAGCTGAGGTCATAGATTGTCCCGTCGATTACCTGTGGGGAGGGAAACTCGTCCGGTCGCAATGAATCATCCCAGAGAGCCAGCTCGGAGACTTTACTATCTGATGCCACAACGATCAAATGGGTGCCGCTCTCGGTCCAATGCAATCCAGTGATCATTCTAGGTACTTCGGGCAGGAGGTCAACAGCATTCCCGGCGACATCATACATAGTGATTGACCCTCTCATGTCCTTGTATGTGGCTACGGCCAATTTCTGGCCTGTAGGATCCCAGGCGACCGCAGAGACGCATATACTATCACCCTTACCCTCCACAAGTTTCTCTTGCACTGGACTCGTAGATGACGGCATTTTCCATAGACTGCAAAACGACTCGCCGACTGCAACGACAACTGTGGAATCGTTTGGACGCCACAATGCGCGGGTCACGTGGCAATCATCAGCCACATTCAAGACGGCGGTATCGGGACTAAGGTCGGCAGCCTTGGCGGGGGTGATCTGGACGCCAACGCTGTGGCCGTTGGTCAAGGTGAAAGTCGGCGCCGCGGTTGGTTCCTGGTCTTGCGAGTCCGGTCGGATACCCATGCTCACATCCCCATCCCCATCCACAGCATCGGCCAAGGATGGTGATGTAGCTACTGCGGATTTCGTCTCATTGGCAACACCATTTGAATCAATTTCCATTGGAATTTCGTCCCCGTTGGTCTCTGCGCGGTCACTCTTACGGCTTTTCTTAGCATTGGGGACAACTTGAGGTGTCGCAGATTCGCCTGTCAAGTGACCGTTGATCACGCTGTCGCCCGCGGCTTTACTCGTGGGCGAGACAGGCGCCTGGTCTGTGCCATTTTCACCCGGGCCACCCTGACTTTTCCGCGGTTCCGCTTCCAGCACGGCGGGTCCAAAGAAATAATCTGAAGGTGAAAAGGGCCTCAGATTCCCATCCTGTAAAAACTCATTAGTCGTTGGTAGACAGATATTCTTAGAAGACATTAATTGAAAAGAGAATAAAAAGGATCCGCCGGAAACCAAGACAATAGATCCGGCAGAGCAAGGTAACGTGCCTTATCGAGTGATTGTTCGAGCTCGTGATATTGGAGACCCTTTTGTACCAAAGACACCAACGCATGAGTTTTTATATAGGGAGCGAAAGGTAAGCTCTGTGGGTCATGATTCCATGCGCGCTGCAGTGTCACTGCGGCTTCACCGTGACCTGTGATGTAGGTTAGATGAGAATCTTGGTCGTTGCCGGATACCTCAAGTCCTGTCAAGCGAGGATGCAGAGAAACGCGTAAAAAGGAGGGGGGGTAAAAATAAAAATACAAAATACAAAATGAGAATTAGGATTGAAGAAGAGACGGGTTCAAACCAACCTGATTCTTGAAGATACCTGGAGCCTAGAAGTCAGTGACATGTACGAGGAAAATAGACATCAGGGGGGATCATGAGCTATCAGAGGTCCTGCACTCGAATGTCGGCAGAGAACCTTGAAGTTAAGAACGCACCTCCAGATTAGGTAGTTGACATGATGCGACGTAAGATCAGGATGTGACATTGTTACATGTATGACAGCTAGTAAGGTGGAGGATCCGCTAGCATGCCAGGAATAATAACAGGAACCTCCGCTAAACAAATTGCAGAAGGATAACGGTGGGTGATCGAGAATTTGAAAGATGCGAGAATCCCGAGATATAGGCGAGATTGGACCGTGTAAACCGAAGGACCTGTCTGCTGATATTACAGAATTCGCTCTCTAGACCGCCAGGGCGGAGGTCCAGTTCGGCGTCGGAAAGAGCGTGAGTGCCAAAACTGGGCCGGACGCAGCCAAGGCGTGACAAGGAAAACCGTAGTTGAAGGGGATGGGATGGGATATAATGCAGAGCGTTAAGGTGGAGTGGAAATGCCGGGGGGTAAGATCGTCAATTAAAGGGTAGATTGAGGATTGGTGAGGCTTTGAATAAGACCCTTGAACAGCGTTAAACAAGGGGGTTGTGGAAAAGAAGCCGCAAGAGTTGAAAAGAGAAAGTGAAGAATGAATATCGAGACGGGTCGAAATCGACACCAACGTGTGGCTTGAGATAGCAGACCCGCTAGCGAACTGCAAAGGTTGGAGCTGTACCAGTACGGTTACGGGAGGGGGGTGGACAAACTGGAGGGCTGGACTCCAGAATGGGGACGGCGAAAAGCAAGTGGGAAAAAAAAGGTAATTAAAAAAAATATAATAAAAATAAAATAAAAAGGAAAGCAGGGCAAGTGTGTCAAGGAATGATGATCACCACCACTTCTGCAGGGTAATAATAAGGTACAGGCAGACTGATCGGATGGCTGTCGTGACTGCGAGTAGGGAAGAAGTGAAATGAAAGAGGAAGAAGTGAGGTAGCAGTCTTCAAATCTCGAACCAACAAGCCAAGTTGAGTTTAGAGAGTGGGAAAAAAAAGAAAAAGCTCAGTGGAATTTCTCCAGGCGGCTCTGGGACGCTGTTTCAGAGGAAGCCGGCACCCTTTTGCCAGTCACTTCGCAGTCAAGCCCGATTTTGACTTTGGCGACCTGGACTTTTGGCTTGACTCGTTGTGGCGTCCGGCCCACGACTTAGCGTGCAGTTGGGAAATCCACCGGTCCCCTTGGGTGGTTCTGACGGGCAAATGATCGGCCAGTGCGCTTGTCTGCTTCGGGACCTAGCGTTTTGCGGGTCGATTACAGTGTGATTTACACAGGGCCACGCAGTAGTACTAGTAGTGTACCTACCTAACGGACATTCTATTTCTATTTCCTTAGCAATATTTTTAATTTTTAATTTTTTTTATCATGATTATCCTTCTTTTAGTTGCGCTCCCCCAAAAATTTGAATTAAATTAAACAAGGAATGTTCTTCCAAGCGCTTAGGATCAGACCGACCTGAAATTACAAGGCCATATAACAATAACAATTATGGGACCAACAATAACCATATGAAATTGGCAAAGGTACAAATAGTTAAATATAAGTAATTACTACTAGGAAAATTGGCATAACTAACTGCCAGATCCTCGGAGCTACTCTAATAGTTAAATTGAATTTAATTCAATGACTAATGTTGATCGGGTTCCTCAAGGAATTTCTAGTGGTCCTTTTATTATTTTTCCTTTTTAATATTTCTTCCTTCCTAATAAGAAATTAGGGCGGCATCTGGCGGATGCGTTCAACAGGCGGAGACCTGACCCATTCCTTTCTTTCCCATTCTGTGCTTGCAATGTCAATTTAGCCCTTTTTCGGCCACATGGTGACCTGTGACACCTTTGACCTTTGATGTTCCACATTACCGTCATCTTCTCGGCCTGCTTGGTTAATTACGCCTTAGGGGTCTATTGGACGGAAAGAGGACGGAAAAAGCTCGTTCCATAGATCTGAATTTCCAAAAGATACAAATAGCTCTCATTCAAGGAGCCAAACTCCAATTCCCTGTGGGAACCATCGGGGTGACAATCTACCATTAAAATTCAAAAAGACTTTAGCCAAGCCATGTTTTACATACTGATACACTGAGTAGATCATGGATATTCATAAATGTAGGTGACTGCACCAATCACGCACCATCACTGGAGCCGCTGTCACTGAATTGTGCGATGACATCTATTTCTTCCTCTGCCCAATACCTTGGAATACACGGTGCTTCAGAGCGACAAGTCTTAGCCTTGCCAAGACGAAATGGTCAGAGATGACCTGATGGTCGCTCTGAATCAAAACGGTGGCAGTATGTCAGACATGGGCTTATTGTTTGAAACTTTAAAGCCACATGATTTGGAATGGTTTTTTTTTTTGTTTTTTTTTAAGCGCCTGAAGAGTTTGGCACCTCGACAAGTACGTAGTACTTGCACACAAATCATAACTTTTCAGACCCCCTTTACCTCGGTCGTTGGAAAAGTATACCTTAGGCGCCAAGGCTGAAGATGGTGCCTCAGGTCACCTTTGTTATTTCCCCGGGCGGATGTGCAAAATAGGGTATCCAATCAAATAAACGCGATCGATCAGAGTCAAACAACGAACCAAACCCAAGGCGGAAGTGCTGCTTGGCCCGAAATCCACTCCAAAACTGCGATTGATCAACACCAACTTCGGCCACTTAATCCCCTAGTCGGGCTTTATCGACAGCCTGCGGTCTGCGTGGACACCAGCAGCCGCAAGAGCTCGTTTCCCACAATGGCGCTCCGAGTCAATATCCCTCCTGCAACCCGTACCTGTCTCATCAGCCTGCTCACTCTCTCCCTCCTGTACAATATCGCCCGATGGCGGCAAATTGATGCTACGGGGGGCCATCCCTTGACCACTCCAGTTGTACCCTATCTGACTCTCGTCCCATCCGAGTTCTTTTACTACCCTTGGACATTTCTTACCGCGACTTTCGTGGAGCAGAATATCTTTACGGTTCTCTTGAACGGCGCCACCCTGTTCTATGGGGGCAAGTACCTAGAGCGCGCTTGGGGTTCCCGAGAGTTTGCGAAATTCATTCTGGCCATCGCGGTGATCCCGAATGTAACGATTGTGCCCCTTTATCTTCTAGGAACTACCATCAGAGGTGGTTCGACCAGCGGGTATGGCTTGCTTTCCGATACCGAATGCACAACCTCTTGCGCCTTCCCTACTGACTCCCCGTCTCCAAGCGTAACCCAAATATGCGGTGGCATATCGATCCAGGCCTCCTTCCTTGTGGCTTTCAAGCAACTTGTTCCCGAGCATACTGTGACTATCTTGAAAGGCCTAGTGAAGATGCGGGTGAAGCATTTCCCGGCGCTTTTCTTATTGCTAAACACGATCAGCGGTATAATATTTGGAACACACGTGGCGGCAATACTCTCCTGGCTTGGCCTGTTGACAAGTTGGACCTACCTTCGATTCTTCAAACGGCAGCCGGATTTGACCGGTACATCTACCGACGGTTTAGGCTTCAAGGGAGACGCAAGTGAGACGTTTGCATTCGCGTGTCTCTTCCCGGACGTAATCCAGCCTCCAATCTCGTTTGTCTCGGAGCAGGTTTACTCTTTGCTGGTCGCGTTAAAGATTTGCACCCCGTTTTCAGAGGAGGATATTGCATCGGGCAACCAACAAGTTCTTGCGAGAGGGGAGGCCGGCCTTCCCACTCTTCTTAACAACCAGAGAGGAGGAACGAGGGGGGCGGCTAAGCGTGAAGAGGCGGAGCGGAGACGGGCATTGGCTCTCAAGGCTTTGGATCAGAGACTTCAAGCTGCTGCTGCTGGAAGAGCGCATTCCCCCTCTCCACTGAACCAGCAGGGATCAGGCCAAACCCAGACTGCAACACCGACTGTATCAGCAGGCCAGGGCATGCTGGGCGAGACGAGCTATACGCCAGATCATGCTTGAATTGACAGGTGGCGCGCGCTTTGTGGGTATTCAGGAGTTTAGGCTCGCGTACGGGTATTGTATCTTGGCCTGTTATTTATGAGTGGGACATTTGAATATGGAGACTATACAGGGCTTGGGATGGGAAAGTTGTTTCTGATATGACGCATGTTTCTACTTAGTTGTATACAATGAGCCCGATATACACAAGGGCTCGTTGCTTTGTCTTTGCGTTGATGATATCCTGACGATGTATCTATCCCTCAAGATCACAGGGGAAAGTTAAGCCATTATTTAACACAAAAGAGACACCTAGAACTACATATTTCAAAAGAAAATAGAAAAAAGGAAAAAAAAGGCTATGCTACAGTTGATCATGCCCGGCGTCTTCCCGCAACCCCAAACAGTTTTTTACCAGACTTACAGTTGCTTCAGCTTCTCAATTTCTCCCCGAGCCTCTTGTAACATCCGCTCTTGGTCCTTCTTGGCCTGGCGGATAGCGGCTAGCCGTACCCGGTCCTTGTCCGACTGCTGACGCATTTGCTCCAGCTTCTGCAGCTCCGCCTCCTCCTCGGGAGTAGCAGGCACTTCCTGGGCCCCGGTCACCATCTTAACCTTGTTCCAGATCTCCTTGTAATCGAGATTCTTCACATCCAGAATGGCTGTCTTTTCTGTTGACTCCGGCGCTGGGGCGTGTTTATCCTCGACCTTTGCCGCGGTCAACGAAGCGGCGTTGCTCGCGCGCTCTGCGAAGTATATCGTCAAGGCTGCCGGTCCCTCCTGTTCTTGTGTCTGCTTCACGGTCATCTGAAGACCTGGGTTGTGGTACTTGAGCCGGGGAAGACAGTTGCGCCAGAAATGCCGTGCGCCTTGGTGACCGCCATAGATCTTTTGGGCGTATGTGAGGTGTAGACGGGTGATGGCTGGGAATTCTTGGGTCGCAGAGGTAGCAGAAGGAAGAATGGCGGCACCGGGTCCCACGCGGACGTTAAGGATCTGTTGAAAAGCCAAGTTAGATCGTGCGCTTCTTGATATAAACGGGCCTCCCCTGTTGTCGTCGTTGCAAGATAGAGTTGAGCGTTGGATGCCGCCACGACTTTGCCGGAAAGGTGGAGCAATGGTAGTGTAGGAGATTTGTTCATTGCGAGCATTACCTTCTGTAAATGGTTAAAACCTGGTGTCAGCCTCTGCCATTCATTTAGATGCAAGCAATTGTGGTTGCCAACTTACGGTTTTCAGCTTCCGCATCCGCTTGAAGACGTTCACCATGATGACGGGGAAGGCGCAACGCGCAGTAACTTTAGAGCAACGGTTGAAAGAGGGGATTTAAAAGATTGCAAGAGTTAGCCGACCCGGGGATCGATTAGCTGCAACAGTCCCGAGCGGAATTGGATGGAGTGCTGCTCGGAGCTCATCTCGATTTTTGGCCTGTCGGCGGAAAGATTGAGACGGTCCGATAGGCGGTCATGTGACTATACATCTGGCCTGGCTCTCGCACCAATTGCTGACGTGCACGCCATTCAATGCGCTTCTTATCGAACGATAGTTTATTTTGATATAAATGAAAAAGCCACCTCTATGAGTCATTTGCAACGATCAAGATCTGCTCCCATGTTGACTCATGGTTGAATGATAGTAGAGATATGTTGTATTGATTCTGTGATGAATGTAGCAGGCGGTGAGAGATGTACTGCCGGGGTCCGATTCCCACATAATCTTTTGACTCAGAACATCGATAAAGTCTTACCCCGCGGCAGAGTTATAACAACCACTTTTGATCCACTCCCGTTCAGGGCTCTTCAGTTGAGTTTGCAATACAGCAAACCATTCATTAAGAGCCATGGCAGCCGCTGCTGCTTCCGCAGCTGCGCTCGACCCGAGCGCCGGCGCAAAAAACACCCTCAAACTCGAAAATGTTTCTATATCCTACCCCTCCTCCCCCCCGGTTTTCTTTGTCCATGCGGTGCTAATTGGTGGATCCCGAAATAGACCGAGAAGAGAGATACCCTTATCGCCATCGAGAAGAAATACCAGGCGCAATGGAAGGAGAACAAGGTTTTCGAGGTCGATGCTCCCTCCTTCGAGGAGGTTCCTGAGGGCTCCATGTCCGCCGCGGAGCTCCGTGAGAAGTATCCCAAGTTCTTCGGAACCATGGCTTACCCCTACATGAACGGTACCCTGCACGCAGGTCACAGTTTCACTGCCAGTAAGGTCGAGTTCATGGCCGGTGTTGCCCGCATGGACGGTAAGAGGGCTCTTTTCCCCCTGGGTTTCCACTGTACCGGTATGCCTATCAAGGCTTGCGCGGATAAGCTTTCCGACGAGGTCAAGAAATTCGGACAGAACTTCGAGGGCTACAAGGAAGAGGCTGAGGAGGAGGAGAAGGCCCCTGCCGCCCCCACCCAGGAAGTCAAGAACGAGCAACAGGAGAAGTTCTCCGGAAAGAAGAGCAAGGCCGCCGCCAAGACCGTGAAGATGAAGTACCAGTTCCAGATCATGTTGGCGATCGGTATTCCCTTGGAGGAAATCCACAAGTTTGCCGACGCTGGCCACTGGCTCCACCACTTCCCTCCCCTGGCCATCCGTGATCTTGACAGCCTTGGCGCCAGAATTGATTGGCGTCGTCAGATGGTCACCACTGATGCGAACCCCTACTACGATGCCTTTGTCCGCTGGCAGATGAACCGTCTCCATGAGCTCGGTAAGATCCAGTACGGTAGCCGTTACACTATCTATTCCCCCAAGGACGGGCAGCCTTGCATGGACCACGACCGGACCAAGGGTGAAGGTATCGGACCCCAGGAATACACCGCTATGAAGCTGAAGGTGAAGGAATGGGCACCACAGATTGCCGAGATCGTCAAGGGCAAGATCGAGGAGGACGCCAGTGTGTACTTTGTTCCTGCTACTCTGCGCCCAGAGACGATGTACGGCCAGACTTGCTGCTTCCTCGGCCCTAAGATCAACTATGGTATCTTCAAGGTGAAGGAGAAGGAATACTATGTTTGCACAAAGCGGGCCGCATGGAACATGGCTTTCCAGGGCACTTTCTTTAGCAGTGACAACTTCCCCAAGACTCAGGATCAGTTGCCGATCGTCGCGGAGGCTCCAGGATCCGCCTATGTTGGTACACTTGTTAACGCTCCACTCTCACTCCACACCGAAGGTGTGCGAATTCTGCCTATGGAAAGCGTTTCTGCCAGCAAGGGTACCGGTGTCGTCACCTCTGTGCCTTCTGACAGCCCTGATGATTACGCTACTTTGGCTGATCTTGCCAAGAAGCCCGAGTACTATGGAATCCAGAAGGAGTGGGCCGAGCTAGAGATCTTCCCTCTCATCGAGACCCCAACTTATGGCAACCTTACCGCCCCCGCCCTTGTTAAGCAGCTGAAGATCAACTCTCCTAAGGATGTCACCCAGCTGGCAAAGGCCAAGGAGTTGGCATACAGTGAAGCCTTCTACAAGGGTACTATGGTCGCTGGTGAGTACAAGGGTGAGCCTGTGAGCGCTGCTAAGGACAAGATCCGTAAGGCTCTTTACGAGAGCGGTGATGCTTTCCCCTTTGCCGACCCCATGGGAGAGGTCGTCAGCAGAAGCGGGGATGACTGTGTGGTTGCATACCTCGGTCAATGGTTCCTGAACTACGGAGAGAACGACGCCAAGTGGCAAAAGGACACACTGGACCATGTCGTGAACACCCTCAACACATACACCAACGAGACCAAGCATGGCTTCGAGAAGAACCTTGACTGGCTCAACCGCTGGGCTTGCGCGAGAACCTATGGTTTGGGCTCTAAGCTGCCATGGGATCCTCAATTCCTCGTCGAGAGTTTGAGTGACAGTACCGTCTACATGGCCTACTATACGATTGCCCACTTGTTGCACGGTGACCGCTACGGTCAGACCCTCGGTCCCTTGAACGTGAAGGCTGAACAGATGATCGACGAGGTCTGGGACTATGTATTCACAAGACGCGAGCTTAGCGACGAGCTGATCTCGAAGAGCGGAATTAGCAAGGAAGGTTTGCAGCAGATGCGCAGAGAATTCGAGTACTGGTACCCGTTGGATGTTAGAGTTTCTGGAAAGGACCTCATCCCGAACCACTTGACCTTCTTCCTTTACATCCACGTTGCGCTCTTCCCACCGGAGTACTGGCCTCGCGGTGTTCGCGCGAACGGACACTTGCTTCTTAACGGCGAGAAGATGAGCAAGAGCACTGGTAACTTCCTCACATTGAAGGACAGTGTTGACAAATTCGGTGCTGACGCTACCCGTATTGCGTTCGCCGATGCCGGTGATGGTATCGAGGATGCTAACTTCGATGAGACCGTTGCTAACAGTAACATTCTGAGACTGCACACCCTCAAGGAATGGGTTGAGGAGATTTCCAAGGATGAAACCCTGCGCACTGGCCCCGCGGATGCATTCTGGGATAAGATTTTCAACAACGAGATGAATGGCTTGGTTCGTGAGGCCCGGAAGCACTACCAAGAGTAAGCTACAAACCATCACTCTCCTCCCCTGTACCCCATGATGAACAAGTGTTAACACAACCGTAGCACCGACTTTAAGCTCGCCTTGAAATCTGGTCTGTACGACCTGGTTAGTGCCCGTGATGCCTACCGTGAGTCCGCAACATCAGCCGGTGTTGGTATGCACCGTGATGTGATCCTGCGCTACATCGAGCTGCAAGCCCTCATGCTTGCCGTCATTGCTCCTCACTGGGCCGAATACGTTTGGCTCGAGATCCTGAAGAAGGTTAGTGGTTTTCGACCTCACTGGAAACGCATAACTAACGTCACCTACAATACAGCCCGAGTCTATTCACCACGCTCGCTTCCCCGAAGTTCCCGAGCAATCACCAGAGCTGACCGCCATCAGCACCTATGTCCGGGCCACTTCCTCCAGCATCACCTCTGCTGAGGCTCAGCTCGCCAAGAAGGCTTCCAAGGGCAAGACCGCTGGCTACGACCCCCGTAAGCCCAAGAAGCTCACAATCTACGCTGCCAAGAAGTACCCCTCGTGGCAGGAGAAGTACATCGACCTGGTCCGCGAGGCCTTCGATGGTCTCAACCTCTCCATCAACGACAAGGAGCTGAACGCCAAGGTCGGCAAGATGGGCGAGATGAAGAAGGCCATGCCTTTCGTCCAGACCCTGAAGAGACGTCTTATCCAGAGCCGCGAGGAGCCCGAGACCGTCTTCAGCCGCAAGCTGCCGTTCGATGAGTTCGCCGTCCTCAAGGAGATGCTTGTGAACCTGCAAAAGACAACCGGCTGCAAGGTGATCGAGATCATCGCCGTTGACGAGGGTGGCAAGACCGGCGAGGTCGTTGGCTCCGGTGAAAAGAGAGAGGGTCTCACTGCCGAGAACGCCGTCCCTGGTCAACCCACCTTCCAATTCACCAACATTGAAGAGAGTAACTGAACGAGTTGATCCTACATATTTAGATCCATAAATTAAAAAGAATATGAAGAATGCAATGGTTATGACATGGTTTAAATCTCTGACCTACTCTAATCAAATAAATCACAAGTAATACCTGGATCTATCAAAACAGACCTCAACACTCCAATCAA
>NW_015378436.1:0-32363 GCF_001204775.2 Aspergillus nomiae NRRL 13137
CTTTGTACAGGGCCGTTAGTGGGTTAAGTGTCATTTTTCTTTTGCTTTGCGTTTGCTTTGGTTGTTGGGCTCTTTTGTGTATGTACTGGATGGGTCTGGGTTTATCTCTCTGGAAAGAGGTGTAGGTGGCTATCAAATCGTGTTAGATGGGGGTTATTGATTGGTTTTATAGAGCTGTATGTGAGTACTGACTGATCTATTCTCAACTGGTGGGGACCATGTATGCTTTATCTGCCTTGATCGGGATATCCGGACTTGATTGTCGCGGATGATCCGAGTGTGGGGTTCCATACTTGTACCTCTATGCATAGATAGAGGCTTGAGGATAAGATTGTGGATTGAAAGTACAAAAACAACTTTTTTTTGTATTTTTTAATGTTTTTTTAAGCTAATCGAAGGAGCATCATTCATCATTCATTCTGGACGCAGTCAAATACATATCCCTGATTAGGGTTAAGCACCGACGTGACCAGACAAGGTCATCACATATTCATTCCTTCATGGCATGAATCATTCGCCTGGCTGGTCTGTTATAGTGACAGACACAGAGCGACATTGTCCTTCCATCTTCTCAGCTTCACCCCCAATACTATTTATCTCCCCACATCTCTGCCCAAAGGCATTGTACTAACCCCACTCTCTTCCCCAGACGTGAACCTCCTCACAATGCAACTTCGCTATCATACGAAGTGAGTCCGGCACACTCGTAGCGGAGCCACGATCCGGATGTTTTTTTTTCTTGGTTTTTCTGTTTTGGGTATCAAAATGTTCTCTTCATAGTCCTGTTAAGGAGAGACTATCATGGCATAACAGCAACATGCCATATTGATTGACATTGCTTGACTGACGGAGTCAACCCATCTCCATAAAATTGACGAAGTAAAGATTCCACCAACTGCATGATTTACCGACGCACAACAATGCCCTGGCGACGAACACCTCGGCGGGCCCGGCGGTACTCCTCATCACTGTCAGACTCGGAACAGCTAGCCTCAGACGACTCGGTAACGTAGCCACAGCGACTACCACCGCAGTCAAGCTTGACGCGGTCGCCTTCCGGGTGATGCCGTAGCGCTCGCAGCGGCAGACGCTGGCTGGGTCACTCATGGAAGAAAGCGAGGAAGGCGAGGTGCTGCCAGAGGAACGAGAAGACCGAGAAGACAGGGACGACCCAACTGAGCTGGGTGGGCTGTTGGAGAGGGAGTACTCGTCTGACAGGCGGGATCCCGCAAAGCGCATGGTGAGGTCCTCCATGGTAGGAGCGAAGTCGGTCTCCCGGATTTGGCGGGAGGCGTAGGGCTTGGAGGGCTTGGGGTGGTGGATTTTGGATGGAGACGGAGCACGGCCCTTGACCACCTCATCAGAGGTTCGTCTGGGCTTCGAGGCGGAAGAGCTGGATTTCTTGCTACCTCCGGGAACATCGAGGATGTTCAGCTTGCGGCCGGTGGTTGGCTCAATAGTGTACTCAACGGCGGGATCATGGGAGACGTGGTATCCATCCATGATGTACTGAAAGAATTAGTACTTGCCAATAGTCACGAACGGGGAGGTTAAACCCACATAATACCAGTAGCGGCCGCCGAGCTTAAGCATGGAGGTCTGGAAGCGGAACTTGCCAACCCATGAACCGGGCTTGCCTTCATCCCTGGAGAGGGGGATCTGACGGGAGTAGTTGTCCCAGGAGCCAAGCAGGTGGACAGTCTTGACATTGGACGACGTCCGAAGAGTGAACTTGAGTTGCACAGCGGACATTTTGAATGATTGACGTAGTGAGACTAAAGATTAAATAATATTCACGGTGAATGTATAGATTATCGTATCGAAGTCAAAGATGAGAGCACTCTTCCACAGTATTAGATGCAGAAGATACAAGACTTGAGTCGAAAGACTACCAGAGCCGATTCAATCAAGTCCGTGTTGGTTTGTTGGTTGGTTGACTGCGGTATCCAACAGTAATGCTCGCGGATCCAGTCCACGACACGAAATTAGAAAAAGATAGTAAAAAGCCTCGGCGATAAATTGAACAAGGCTGAGCAAGGTTGTGAGCTGCTGAATGGAGACGTCGGCCAGCGACAAAGTTGGACTGTTAAAATTCAAGATGGGGATAATAATTGGGATTGGTGTATGAGAGAGCACAGCTCGTCTGTCAGGGGAATGTGAGTATGATTTTTGTGTTTTTTGATATCAAAGAGTTGAAATGGGCAAGTATAGAAAGGTGATTATTAAGGTATAGTAGAATGAATTGAACAAAACAACTAAACCAATGCAACCAGTGCACAGGTGTCTCCAAACAAAACTAAGGGCAGCTCCAAACAAGACCAGTCTTGCTGAAGAACAGAAAGAGAAGAGAAGAGAAGAAGGCGCAAGGCTTCCTGGCGGCTGCGGCATCTTTAAGGCAGTCTCTTTGGCAGCCTCAGGTCCTTCTTGTTGGATCTCGTCACACGGCATCCAACTGCTATTCTTGGAGGCGGTGGAGTCACGATGGTCAACCACCAATTGCTGGCCCTCTCGCTCATTTCCCCGCCCATGCTGGTGCCAGTCGGCGGGTAACTGGCCTGGTCCATTGGTCGACCAGCCATCCAACCACCATCCCGGACTTACCGCCTGTGAGTTCCATCACATCAACTTTTCTCGTCAATGCCGGTCGACGAACAGGATGTCGACGTTGGTTGCTTTCCTCCCTGCAGGATCGTGATAAGGTTTACCGGAAAATTTTTACTCAAGGAGGGGTCAATTCCATCATCCCCTCCAGCTGAGCAAGCGTCCTATCTATGCACTTGCAGATGGATCATCCTCATGTACACAATGGTCGAAAGAACCGGGGTCCCAGTAGATAGGGGCTGCATCTACAAGGATGGAAGCAACGGAAGGTTCCAAAAAAAATATTCTAAATTTTATTCTGATATGGTAAGCAACGAAAGACACAAAGACATGTTCGCTTCTCCAGAATCATCCCCAGCAGCAAGAAAAGGAAGTGTGTTTAAGTACCAAAACCATAAGAAGCATCCCTCGAATCCACGGTACGCCGGAAAAATGCCAAATCAATCTGTTTTCTTGGTGGACAACACAGAAAGCTTGAGAGGATAAGGATTAAAAATGTAGAGAAACACCGCGTAAGACGATATCGTAACAGAAAAGAAAGCCGATTGTACAGATGCATGGATGATGGGCTCCTCACCGTGGCCCCTCACCGCACGGACACACCGGAACGGTTGGTGAACATGCGGGCGGCAATGTTCATTGAGGCCAGCTCTTGGAACAGAAGCTTGGCGGCATATGGGATATGCACTTGTGAGATCCTGTGCTTGTTGTTGCACAGTCGACACTCAAAAAGTCCCTTCTTCAGTTTACTACATCGAAGAGGTCATTGTTAGTCCAATTGCAGATGAAAGAAAACTATCCGGGGGGGGGGGGGGGGGGGGAGAAAGATCACTTACGCGACTGGCGTCATTAACCCGCAGTCATCGCAGATGTGGACGCGGAACGGGTCAGAAACGTCAAAGAGACGTTCCTTTAGGAAGGCACTTGCTCCATGGGCGATCATACAATCACGTTCCATCTCTCCGAATCTGAGACCACCATCACGGGCACGACCTTCCACGGGTTGTCTAGTCAAGATCTGAGTCGGTCCACGGGCACGGGCATGGATCTTGTCATCGACCATGTGGCGCAGACGTTGGTAGTACGTAGGTCCCAAGAACACCTGTGCCACTAGCTTCCGGCCGGTATGGCCGTTGTACATTACCTCAAACCCCCGAGACTGGTAGCCGTGCTCGCGAAGTAGACGAGAGACAGAATCGACAGTAACATCGGTAAAGGGTGTCGCATCACCCTCAAAGCCACGCAGGGCTGACACTTTACTAAGCTGGCACTCGATCAAGTGAGCGATGGTCATACGCGAGGGAATGGCGTGAGGGTTGATGACTAAATCAGGCGAAACACCTTCCCGAGAGAAAGGCATGTCTTCTTGACGGTAGGTAATACCAATAGTACCCTTCTGTCCGTGACGCGAAGCGAATTTGTCTCCAATTTGAGGGATTTTGGTAGTCCGCATACGGACCTTGACGAACTTCAGATCATCATTGCTGGTGGACACCAGAACCTGGTCCACTATACCGCTCTCAGTACTCCTAAGAGGTGTAGAGACATCCAGCTTGGTATGGGCTTTGGTTCTCTGGCCGAGCTCTTCCGCATCGGGAGCCAGAGGGGCCGTCTTACCAATGATGATATCCTCACCAGAGACACGTACACCAGGAGCAATGATACCATCCTCGTCCAGTTTATCATAAGTGCCCTTTCTCATGCCAATCGTATCCTGTCGCATTGGCTTCTCAAAGCGTTCAACAACCGTCAAACCAACCATCTTCTCGCTGTCTGTGTACGTACGGTAGAAAAGACTGCGGAAAAGACCACGATCAATGCTGCTTTGGTTCATAACAACCGAATCTTCCTGGTTGTAACCAGAATAGCAAGCAATAGCAACGATGGCATTTTGACCAGCTGGCAATTCACGGAATCGCAGGAACTCCATTGACCGTGTTGTCGCTAGTGGCTTCTGAGGGTAGTAGAGAATATTCGCCATCGTCTCCATTCGCTGGTCGAAGTTTGTCAAGAACACACCCATAGCTTGCTTACCCATAGCAGATTGGTATGTGTTACGGGGCGACTGATTGTGATCAGGGAATGGAATGATACTAGCACAAACACCGAGAATCATACTAGGATGAATCTCACAGTGGGTCCAAGTATGTGCCTTCTGGCTCAGTATAGAACGGACACGCTTGTTAGGATCGAGCTCTTCTTCAGGAAGGGCGTAACCAGCCTGAAGCTGTTTGGAAATCTCCAGGTCTTCCGGTGTCATGACAATCATGATCGTCTCTTCTTCTTCGGCGTCAACATACTCTACAACACCAGATCTCACTAACCCATCCCATCCAAAGTAACGTTCTCTACGATCTTCAGGGTCGAGGTCGGGTGGTAATTCTTTGTCTTGTTCCAACTTGCGGATGTGCTCCTTGTTCAAGACCAGACCGCCACAGTTTTCGCTCTTCGGATCATTGTCAATGACGAATAACGGCCTGCAAACACGTCCAGCATCGGTGAAGATCTTGAACTCCCGCTCGCGGATATCGCGAATCAAACTGACCTCGTGAGAGATCATATTTCGTCGCCGCAGCGACTGCATTGTGTTGACAAGATGAGCAGGATCTCTGTGAATACCGACCCACACTCCATTCACGAAGACCTTTGTTGCATTGGGTGTCACTTGAGGCTCAAACTCCTCGAGAACTTCCATGTTACGCTGAATCATAAAGTCAATGATAGGTTCGCTGGGTGTACCAACAGTGACATAACACATGAGGGCCAAGTTCTTGACCAGACCACAAGCCTGACCTTCAGGAGTCTCTGCTGGACAGACCAACCCCCAATGGGTATTGTGAAGCTGGCGAGGTTTAGCAATTTTACCATCACGACCTATAGGCGTGTTGGTTCGGCGAAGATGTGACAAAGTAGAAGCGTAAGTATAACGACTGAGCACTTGTGACACACCAGCTTAGCGCTTGCGGCCTTCTTCTGTTCACCCCAGTTACCAGTAGCAAGAGCGTACTTCAAGCCACCGGTCAGTGTGCTGGCCTTGATACCAATATTGAGGTAAATCTCTCTGTTGGTCTCAACACATCTCTGGACATAACGCTGGAGATCACGAGTAACTCGCGTAAACAGAACACGGAAGAGGTTCGCCAGAAGGGGGCCTGCAAGATCGAGACGCTTCTTTCCGAAGTGATCACGGTCATCAACATCCCGGCGGCCTAGAGCACATTGCAGAAGTCTGTGCACCATATAACCCAAGAAGAATGCCTTCCTAGTCTCACTACCTTCACTCTGTGAGATATGAGGAAGCAACTCCTTTTGCATGATTTCACGCGCGTATCTCACACGACGCTCATGATTCATGCTTGATTGGGAAGAGCCACGCTTAGCAATGAAATCCAAAGCAACTTCACGATCTTGAATGACGAAGCCCTCTTCAATACAAGGCTTGAGCATTTCCAGCATAGGAATGTCGTTACGGTCGTAGCAAATGTGGTTAAGAATGTCCTCATCAGAGACCACACCGAGCGCTCTGAAAACGACGACGATCGGAATGTCCGTCTTCACATAGGGCAATGTGGACCTGATAGTAGGGCCGAAGCCACCCTTTGCACTATCACCCTTAGCGAACAACTTAAGGGACAGTTGGGAAAGGAGTCGAGATCCTTTCTCGACGGCACTTCGAATTTCGGCCACATAAGGTGTGGGACTCGGAGGTGCTTTTTTGAAAACCTGGACCGTGTTACCTGCACTTCGCTCCTGGGCAATCAAAACCTTTTCGCTTCCGTTGATGATGAAATAACCACCAGAGTCATAAGGGCATTCATTCCAGTTATATAGAGCCTGCTCACTCAGATCCTTCAGAATACAATACTTGGACTTGAGCATAATAGGCACTTTTCCGATGAAAACGGTTTCCTCTTTGGCTTGATCGGCCGGCAGCTCCTTCTGCTCCCACTGGAGGTATGTGCCACGAGCCTTTCTGTCTTCATCCTCCTCTATCTCCTCATCGTCACGATCAGCAACCGATCGCTCTCTACCTTCCATAATTCGCTTTGTGATGCCGAGGTAGAGGGGACTAGCGTAGGTAAGGTTTCGCAGACGAGCTTCCTGGGGCAACATGATAGTGGTGGCACCATCACCCTCAGTGACCGAGGGGCGAGAAAGCATAACTGTTCCGAACTTGAGCTCATAGCGACGGACAACAACGGGATCGACTTCATCTTCGTCAGGCGGAAGTGTCTGGTCGAGTGTTACTTGGCCTTGTTCCTCCACAAGTTCTTGCATTGTCGATGAAATGAATTCATCGAAAGAATCCAGCTGCTGCGAGACTAGACCCTTCGTATCGAAGAAAGACGAGATGACAGTCCAGCAATCCTCCGAAGTGATCCCCTCCTCCATATCATCGTAAAACTCATCCTCGTAGGCATCATCGTAGTCCGCCATTTTGACGAGGTTCTGCCACCAATACTACCCGGATAAAGAATCGATCAGTGGGCGCAAACAGCGCGACGCGCTTGAATAAAAGATCCCGCGCACAGGCTGTCTTGCTGCTGAAAGGAGCAGTGACACCTGGGAAGGCGTTGTCGAAAAGAGACGCTGGGGAAAAGCCAGTGAGCTGGGAATCTCAGGTGGATGAAAAGTGAGAGATCCCAGACAAACTGTGATGGGGATGAATGGCGCAGTGCTGGGCTTCACCTCCGGACTCTGATGGATCTTGAGCAGAGCCGCCACTAGCCTCGACCGCGGTCTTGGCGCTATCAGCTGACTAACGTGGAAGTCGATAATATACCACGTGACATGCAGTTCACGCCTGAGGCACTAGTAGACTTTACCCTGATAAAGATGGAATTGATGAATGGTATTGACTATAATACATAGGCCCATAGATCTCCTACTGCTAGCAAGTTTGTTTATACGAACTGTAAAAGAGTCTCAAGCATTTCCTTATGATCTCTCTGTCCGGGATCATCGTCCGAAAGCCCTTCAATTTGTTCTAACACGGGGTCAGTACAATACTAAAGGAAAGCAAGGACTAAACTTACCTTTCAATGTGCCCTGGATCAGAGAAAGGCCTTCGTCGCGGTCCGCCAAAAGGGACATGATCTTCTTTTTAGCGCCATCATCTTCTGCCACAAGCCACGCCAGCATTACATCGATGAGCTTTGGGATTCATGTCAGTTATCGGAGTGACCTTCACAAAGAGATAGCGACAAACCTGGAGGGAGAATAGACCAGCATCAAATCGCCGAGAGAGCCATTCCACTGCCATCACCTCTCGTTCCTCTTCAGTGAAATTCTTCCGTTCTTTCTCGATAGCTTGTTCAACTGGCGTTACCCTCGACGCATAATCGCGCCTCAGCTTTACTAACTTCTCAATCTTCTCATAATCTTTCTCCATGAATTTAGCAAGAGTACGGATACGGGCTGCTGAACCTCCCGGTAGGAGACGCAGAAGCGAAGCAAAGATACCCAATAAATGCTCTATCGTTTGATTTTCTTGCTGTGCGAGGTCAGCTTCAAGCCCATGATCCAGAAAGCTAGAAACCCTACCTTCTTCATGAACATCCCAAACACTGTTCTCAAGCATGCTGCTTCGACAAACCTTTCGCACGCGGGCCTGCCACCCATGCCACCCAGGGCATGATCTAAGACCCGCAAAGCGCGCGGTTTACTGAACTTTCCTTCCTTCAACATGATTTGTGCAAGTTCAATACCTTCGCCCTCAATAAACTTTTCCTTTCCGGAGTCTTCATCGACGAGACAGATCAAGCAGTCGAACAGGTTCTCCACGAATTCTTCCTCGTCTGAATCCTTTGCAGGATCGCGCTTACGGTATTGGCTGAGCAGTTGAAGAAGGATATCGACGCCCTCGAGACCAATAAATTTGTTTCGCGTCCTGGAAGACGACTGCAATAGGATGGCTAATATTTCAGCTGCGTATTGCTGGTTTTGGCTTACCGGTCTTTCCTTCTTCTGTATGCGAGTCAGGAGCCATGGAAGCAAATTTGAATCATCGCCTAGCTTCTCTGCATGTGAAGTTTGGGACGCAAGGTTCTCTAAAACACCTTTGAACGAATTAGTTTCGTTTTTATGCCTCAGTCTAGGAACAGGGCCAACTCACTCAGTACATAGTAAACCCCTGCTCTGTCGACATCAGACTCTTCGTCCAACCGTGACAAGTTCTGGGCTAATAGTTCGATAAGGTCGGCATCCAACTAGGGATATCAGCATTATACGGCAAATCATGGATTCGGCAACGTACCATTGCATTTACCAATGTGTCCCATTGTTCTTGCTCGGCTTCAACATCTTCGTCGGTTAACTCGCCGATGATTTGGATCGCATCAATGGCAATATCTGCGTTCTCGTGCGAGAGTAAAGAGATCAGAGAGCCTACGCAGCCCAACTCTGAAAACTCCATGTATAATTCGGGGTGCTCTGAGAGAATAGATAGTCCCTTTATTTCGTTGTCTAGATCAGCTTCCGAGGCCATGAACCTGGACATAAAGTTAGCACCCTGGAATGATGAAGCGCAAATGCATCGCATACTTTTGTGGATCGTTTTCATATTTTCCGCGCAACTCGGCATTCTTCGATATCTTTTTTTCGAAATTGAGAGCAAATCGTCGCAGCCATGCGGCATCGAATTTCTCGGGCTAAGCCAGAGTCTCAGCATCCAAGGAGTGTAGCTCTACAAGCTTGGCTGTACCTACCGCAACACCCCCTTCTTCCTGCTGGTCAATATAATGCATCGCCTGAGCCGTCTGGCGCTCCATGCCGCCTCCGAAAAAGCGCCCTTCCTCATCGTCTGGGATATCCTCGGCTTCGAAGTCTGGAGGTAGCTCTGGACCGGCTTCACCATCATCTTCGTTCTCGTCTTCAACCATTGGCTCCTTTCCCTTGGATTTCACATCGCCGTTCGCATCTAGTTTGGCAGCCTTGTAGAGTTCATCTTTGTGTCGAAGGTCAGTAAGCGGCGAAGGAACAAGTAGAAGGCCAGAGTGTACTTGGATCTGTGGTAGCGTCCAGTTTACGCTTGGCGCTGGCTGCTGAAGTGGGTTTCTTACTTCGTCAGCACTAATGAGTCTGATATGGATTATAGATATCTTACCTTGAAAAGCTCATCTATGCTGGTCATTGTTGCGGCTTGTGTAGGAGGGGCGCTCTTAGAAGAAACCCTCGTAGCCTACCAGCCAAGCCTGACGCCAAAATAGTCTGGAACAGGTAATTCAGATATGCTTCAAGATAGGCCTGATAACTGAAATATATATTCTCTAAATCGCGCCCAGGAATTTGTACTCATCACTTGGTCGCGTAGCTGCTCCGATAATATTACGGGCGGCGTGATAAGCTAACAACGCAACCGCCAAGCGCCGAAAGATTTCTCGGAGCGCATCGATTTACTTTCATTCCGCAGTCTCAATACCATTACTCCAGCTTTGCCTCTCTACGCAGACATCACACCCGGAGAATTACTTCTCTTTTGAATAACACCTTCGCTCTTCACATCTTCACAATGGCTCCCAGACAACGCGTCGTCTCTGCCCACCAGGAAAAGAGCTTTTTGGGTGCCGCCTACGATGAAGTCACTCATCCTGAGAACGCCACCATCGTGAGAAGTGTTCTTGTCTTCGGCGTAAGTTAACGATTGTGCAATGTTTTCGTCTTTATTCGATTTGCATTCTGATTGTCCTTTTACCACAGGCCGGTGTCGCTTTCCTTTACAGCTCTCTCAGCGAACTCCTGCTCCCTCCGTAAGTCGACACTCTTTTCCCCTGATGATTTGGCGATAATCTCAGTTCTTTCCCGTATTCACAAAAGCTGATGAGAGTTTTAGTCTGTGAACGGAGCATCCGAATGCATCCGTGGCTCGCAACCATTATTGGGATATAACTTCGTTGGGAGTCAGGCGATTTGTTGAGGTCGATTCGGAATAGACTCGAACTTGCTATTATTTTTCCTTGGTTTTAAGTAATGGATACCTGTACTATACTGCATGGATTGTGCTTTTGTGGGCATATATGCTTTTGGATGGACTCGTGTGGCGTACATCATCATCTCCGATATGTCTGAAAAGAACATGATAACCCAATACGACATGACATCCTTTCGAGTTTGATTCAAACTCTTGTGGAAAAGACTTCTCTTCGAATGCTGCGTCCAAGTATGATTAATGTGGTCGAGACCCAATTGGATCTCAAAGATGAGCTAATCCAATACAAAGACCAGTCATGTGGGTACAGAATAGAACATCTACAGCTGTCAGGGAAACTCCAGTTATGTGGGTTTAAGAACAGAGGGGTTTGAAGGACTCTATTTATAAACAGGTAAATCAAGAAAACGCCGCAGTGCTCTAACAAGGCACCGAGTGACGTTCAGAATAATCAAACCAAAGTATTAGTATTTGATACCTCAGGCACTTCTGCACGTACATGTCACATGTACATACTACAAATACTCCGTACCCGATATAAAGAATAACGGCCAGACTAATACCAGAGCACGCTCCCATTCTTCCATCCTTCGGGACACGGCATGTCAATGCCAGTGCTTGGAAGCCAACGCCTCGGGTTCACTGATTTGACCATCCGCCAATGAGGCCACACGGTGTCTGGCCACTTAAATCTTCCCAATATCAAGATAGCGGGGGAAAACCCGCAGCTACCCCACACGGGGAACCTCCGGAACACCGCCCTCAACTGCCGGGGAGATCGCTAGCGAATTCCATTCCATGTTTAGGATTGTGCGAATACAACTCCGGCTGAGTCCATGGCGGAATATTCTTGATGTCGGTTCTCTTTCTTGCACAGCTGCCATAGCAGCTTATCTACAAAATTACTTTCATCATGATGACCACGAAGCGCACGGCGTCAGACGCAGACATACATTACGGCGAGCATGTGGCCAAACGAAACTCGCTGGGGTACGATGCGCGTACGCCCTGGCTACAAGACTCTAAATCGCCTCCGACATGGCGGACTCTAGGAAACCGGGCGGTTCGGCCGTCTCTGCCTCTCGAAAACATGGTGGCTGCGGTGCAGGATCTGATAGACCCAGATTTTGACCCTCTTATTGCCATTCTCGATGAAGAGCCACGTTTTCTAAAGCCACTTCCTTCTCACATATCCCCGGAAGACCTAGAGTTTCTACGTTTCCGTGGAGCCCTCTCGATCCCAGAAAGCGGGTTGCGCAATGAGTTACTACGATGCTACATCAAATGGGTACATAGCTTTATGCCAGTGTTGAACTTGCAGGATTTCCTGAGGTGTGTGGCGGAGAACGATCCAAACGGTAACATTAGCCTCCTGCTATTTCAGGCGGTGATGTTTGTGGCAACGGCCTTTGTGGATCTTAAGCACTTGCAAGATGCTGGGTATGCTACTAGAAAGATTGCGCGGAGCGCGTTCTACACGCGACTAAGAGCAAGTACAGCAGAACATATATTTACTCTCTAGTGCTAACTGAGGAGCAGCTTCTTTATTCCCTAGATTGCGAAGAAGACCGAATAGTCATCTTGCAGACCCTACTATTAATGACATACTGGACCGATCATGTAAACCATCCACAGAGAGACATATGGGACTGGATTGGGGTCTGCAATACCCAAGCTCATTCAATCGGATTAAACCGCGACCCTACCACATCCCCCACAATGGACCTCAAAACCAAAAGATTAAGGATACGTCTGTGGTGGAGCTTATATTCCCGGGACCGTCTCATCTCCTTGGGCATGAGACGCCCTACGCAAGTCAACGAAGGAACCAGCAACGTCCCAATGTTGAGACTCGACGATTTTGAATACGAATCTTTTCACCCATCTGCCATTAATATGTTCCGTTGTCGCCAACTGGAGGACCTATCCCATCAGAAGCGTCTGGCGACCATGTTCATGGAGAAAACTAAACTTTGTCAATGCATCGGTCGCGTGCTCTTCGCCCAGTACTCTCCGTCGCAGCGCCTGTTTGGCATAACTAACCGGACCACTATTACTTTAGCCCCCAGGCAAGCCTCAGAATCGGAGTTGGCCCGATGCAGTCAACGGCTTGACTCGTGGGCTAATTCCCTCCCAAAGGATGCACAATTCATCCCTGCTTCGAAAACGAATTTTAACGATGGAGAAGATGTCTTACTTCTCCATGGTGCCATGGTAAGAATGCTGTATCATGCTACCATAAGTGCCTTATATCGACCATGGGCGTACGGGTCCAACAAGGGCCAGAGTAAGTCACGCATCGAGTTGACCAATACCGCTCGGTCAAAGATGCACGATGCAGCTATAGGGATTACACAAATCATCCAAGGCCTGAACCAGCTGAACCTCACTCAATTTTTGCCCCAGTCTGGCGTGACAGTCATCATACCTGCTACTGTGCTACACTTGGCTAACTCCATGTCTGATAATCCTACGGTGCGAGAAGCCAGCATACGTAACTTCCACCGGTGTGTCCAGGTTTTGCAGGGATTGAAAGAGCTATATCCAGCTGCAGATATGGAAGTTGCCAACATCGAAGCCGCCGTTAGAGTCCAGTCAGACAGCGCGAGTACATTACTCAAAATCATGCAATCCAACAGTATCAATCTAAGCCAGCCACAACCCGCCGAGCCATATCGGAGGGGGAGCGATGTTGCCACTATACAGACATTATCCCCAACTGAAGACCAAACACCAGAGCATTGGGTCCCACCAACAGAGACGGACACCGTGAATAAGCCACACAACCCTGGTCCAGAGCCCCCCAAGCCCAGCCCCGTCGACCAAAGGTCGAAGCGGAACAGCACTGCAATCAGTACAGCAGCCAACAATACTAGTACCTCCCCATCTAAGGCTAAGCAAGATTACCTTACGCCTACAAACGACTTTGACGATCACTTCAGCTCCGCCTTCAACACTCATTCTCCTCTGCCTGACTCATTCAATCCGTCAAACTTTCTCGATATAGACTCAAACAACACTGAATTCCCACTCTTCCAGTCCTCCAGCCATCCGGATATTGATATCGACTGGGCAGAGGACTTCTTACGAGGAGCAGATTTCAAGATTGACTTTTCTAGCTCCGTGCTAGAGGATCACAGCAGAGATTTCTTCACGTTCTCAGATAAACAGGTAGAAAACTCAAATGCTCCTAGGAAAGAAGAGATCACGGGTGATTTGGACAAAGACCTGGGGCTTAACTCTGGTGACGAGATGTTTTAGGATGAAGAGTGTGTTTATATTATTTCTTATACATATAACTGTCCAGCTTTGCAAAGTCTCATCATGCTGTTCTCATATAGTCGTGATTATTCATCTGTGATACCCTGTCTTCAATGCAGAAGCGAGCGATGCATCTAATTCATTCAGCACAAAATCCACCCAACCAAGATAAAAATTCCTGTTCCCTTTTAACTTGAGTTCATAATTGTATAACAGCCCTCCGTCTAGGTAGAGTATCTCTATGGAAAAGACATTATAGCTAGTGACCATCCTCTATTCGGCACTCCAGTCTTAGCGTCTAGGCGACTAGCGCTTGGACCAACGGTTGCTCTCGTCGCCTTCTTCCCATTCATGTTCGACATAGCCGAGCTTCTTCTTCACTTCCTGGACTTTCTGTTTGTCTCCCGTATTCTTGCCCATGTTGTCACTGAGCTTGACAGCCGGGCGACCATTTGCTGTAGAGATCTTGATGACAATATTGAGCGGCTTGGACTTTTCATCATTTGATTTATTCGTAAAGTCGTCTGTTTACATTTAGCCCAGTGCTTGGAGAGTATGCCCAAGATTAGTACTTACTGGTAAAGAATGTGCCAACACCAAAGACAGGCTGGAATCCAGCTTCCTCCGCAATAACCTTATACTCAAGACAATGCTCGATGTTGAGAGAGTCAGAGAATACCATGGTCTTCTTGTCTGTGACGCCTTCCTTGTCGTAGAAGTCCCGCACCATCTTCACGAAGTATACAGGATCGCCGGAGTCCTGACGCACACCGGTATAGGCTTGAGCATATGTTTCTTTGGAGATCTGAGCTCCACCGTCATGAAGTGGTGCGGTGATCGGGGCGTTGGTGTCCGCCTCGCTTTGAACTGTCGACTCGCTAGTTGTGGCAGGTCCAGATGCCGATGTGCTGACTGCACCAACTCCTGCGGAGGTAAATGCAGGAATCGGCTTCCGGAATGCATCGAGAAAGGCGGGGGTACCGAATGTGTCCGTCAAGGCGATACCCAGAACCTTGTCAAGGTTAGTAGTCTCTTGCAAATATCACAGGTGATTGAACGTACTCCTTTTCCAAAACAGCCAAGCCAGTACCGCAGGGCCAACTCGTTGGCATTCTCGTAATCATCCGTAAAGGCAGCAATGGTCATGTACCATTCATGCGCCACCGTGCCGACAGGGTCAACACCATATTTCATAGCAAAGTGAACATTGCTTGACCCTGTGAATTTACCCTTCCACCCTTGTCTTTTTCCCTCTTCAGCAGCCTTCATCAGCCCAGTCATCACCAGGTCATGAGTATGGTAATCACGGCGTCGTCTCGATCCGAACTCGGAGAAGATGCAACCATTCTCAAGCAGCGTACATCCTTTCCGGTATGCCTTCTCCTCTTGGCAACTATAATCCCAGTCCTTATCGCTGAACATAAAGTACGCCTCGCTCGTCAACGCTAACAGCGGGATCTCGTACAGAATCGTGTCAACCCAGAGACCCTTGACCAAATACTCGACATCACCCGTGTCACTATCACTGCCAGTATCATTCACGGGTGAAAACTTGATTTCGATCTGTTCTGAAGGCTTGAGCTTGAACGTGGTCAGGAAATCCAGGTAAGCATCGTTGAAGTATGGACATCGAGCCCTCAAGAATTTAATCTCTTCTTCCGTGATTCGAATGTTCGCAAGTCCTACCAGAAAGTAGGGTTACCTCAACGCTCGCGCAATCATCCATAAGGCCATACATACTGTCCATTTGCTTCAGAAGCCATTTGTGGGCCCCGCGCGTTAACTTCATGTGTGGAGTACGGTTCGTGAACCCATACGTCACGTCTATGTAGCACAACTCGTCAGGGCATTCAACCACACCATATAAGAACCGAGATATACTCACGAACATCAGGGAAGTACTTCAGAACGGCACATTGCATTGTCAACTTGTACAAATCAGTATCAAGAAGAGAGCAAATGCCCTCCGGAATTGGAGGGGAACTTTCTTGGCCCATTACGGCTTGTTTCCGAAGCCCCTATAGAGTGCTAGTTGCGGTAGCTAGAAATACCCGGTGGATGTAATGCGCGCAATGCATTCAATAGGGTACAGTCCCCAGTCGAAGGAAGGCAATTATGTAGTAGGGAGGTTTCTCAGCGGCACTGAAAACAGTCATATTCACATTGCTGCGGGGAACTACAAAAAAAGATGTTTGTACTGTTTGCATTGTATAGTTCGTCATGCTGCAGGGGACGTCATTTTGAGTTGCAGTTGATTGGTATTACTGGACTACTGGTATTGCACTGCGAGTCAATCTCTCGTCAAACAAGGTATTAGTGATAGCGTGTGGTTGTGCCGATATGCCGGCTCATAGTAGAGGATACTAAACCGGCCATAGGAAATACCGAGATATCCTGTAAAGAGGTCTCCAATCTTCATAGTAAGCATTAGAAACTTTATCCAAGCAGTTCAGTATATACACTTGAAGAAGTAGGTCATATATCACTGAAGATTATACATCAAAGTGCGTTGTGATAAAAATACATCGTCATCATCAATTATCGCCGGTTGTTGCCTTATTTGTTAGGCTGTAGATACCCCACCCAGGTTGAAAAGGGAATTGTGGCTAATGCTCACATAAATGTGGCTGTGCATGATTTGTTTTCAGGCACATCCGGAGTCACATTATTCCAGTCGAGACAGTCCCCGTCGCAGGCACCTTATCCATTATCAGCCAACGACTCTCCACGTTTGGTCACGCGTTCTGCCAGCTGCAATTACGACCGGTACTCGCTCGTGTCCCTACTTTATACAAGTCAACGAATCTTTCGCTCTTAAGGCTAACTACACCAGAAACTCTGGCTAGCCCGAACTACTGCAACATCAGTGGCGCAGATTAATCAAGGTCGCTTGAAAACTACACCGACATGGCGCACGGCGCTGAGGACTGCGCATCCGTGCTAGAGCAATTCGTTCATGATGTTGCGAATCTGCCAGCGGAAATTAACCACTTGATGGAAGAGATTCAGGCCAAAGACAAAATCATCCAGGAATGTCGCACTACGATCAATTCGAGAGACAGTAGCTTACAAAAATTCATCAAAATGAATGGCAGTCTGACGCCGAATCCCAAAGAAGAGCAGTATGGAAAAGTCATATTACAGAATCTTGACAAGTCGCAACAACTACAGGATGAGAAGATACAATTGAGTGAGAAAGCGTGCGTTTTGTTAGACCGGCAAATCAAGAAATTGGACATCAAAATTCGTGACTTGCAGAATGACGGTGTTCTTTCCAACGACCCTCCCTTGCCCTCTCTCTTCAACAACAGCGACCAGTACCGAGACCTCCCAAAGATCTTTTTTCCTGACTCCGCCTCCGACTCTAACGCCTACAACACTCCCCTACATCCTACGTCTGGAAACGCCAACGTTATAATAGCCGCCACTCAGAGACTTAACCAATCTCTGGCTCGATCAGCAGGCGTAGCTGCCCTTGGCTCTCCGACTGCAGCGCGAAGCTCAGCTCCCGCAACTCCCGCTGGTGGCACAGCTCATTTTCACCAACGACAACGCGAATCATCAGCCGGCGCCGTAGAGAACAAACGACGGCGGCTAAACCCTTCACTAGGAACGCTACCAGCAGCATCGTCGAATCTCCGCCAATCCTCCTTAGGCCCCGGCACACCCAAGGGAGGTACACCAGCTTCTAGTCGTGCTGGTAGTGCAGGGCCACGCTCATCAAGCACAACTAAAAAGGCCTTGACAAAGAAGGTTGCGCCTCATCAACAATTGAAAAAGATTAAGGCATCATCTGGACTGAATGGCAAATCAACTAAACGGTCGTCCAGTGCTAGTGGCCGTATTAAGCTTACCACGAAGAAATCGCCTTCCGCCCCCGGCGGTGATGAAGACGAGGATGATTCGATGCTCAGTAGCGCTGATATCTCAGATTCCGAGAACAACAGCGATGCTCGGCGTGGGGATGACGACATGGAAGAAGAGGAAGAAGATGAGGGCAACGAAGATACCAAGGTCTATTGTACTTGCCGCAGTGTCAGCCATGGTGACATGGTTGCTTGCGATAACGAAAATTGCGAGTTCGAGTGGTTCCACTGGAAGTGCGTCGGTTTGACCAGGGAGCCTGTAGGCACGTGGTTTTGTCCTCAGTGTGCAGCCAAGTTAAATAGTTGACCATACCCTCCAATTTATCTTGATGATTAGCCTCTAATGCTTCCTTAGATTGAATGTTATTCCACTCCATTGAGCAATTCGATAGCTCTCGTAGATTTTTAGCCTCTCACCGTTTCATAAGGTACAAAGATTAGGCCACGCAATGAAGCAAACCAATAGCTTCTGTAAGAACCAAACCATCCGTATCCCGATTGCACTTTTAGGCCGTAAATTCCCCGCAAGAGAAGATGAGGCCTCGACCATAGCCAATCCCAAGATTCGTGAAACGCCATCGCTATGCAAGCAAACATGACTGGCGCCGTTGCGCTCATTGTACATAATAAAAATAAAATAACAAGAGGACCTAGGGTCAACGAAGACCTAAAACCCTAGAGCCTTTTCCAGCCAAGGGTCAAAGTATTCGCAGCTCTCTGGGCTCACGGCTCCTCCAGGGGCACAAAGCTTAAACACTGGGCAGGTACCGCAAGGTGCCTCTGTCATGCCGTTCGTTACCAGCCGGTCGTCGATTCCCTTATCCTCACCTGCGGGCTTGCGCGCTTGCGACTGTTTAACAGCTTCTGGGTTCTTGACCGACTTATACATCTCCCCGTTGTTCAAGGCCACCAGCTTACCGTCGTAGCAGAGCATATCAAGAAGTTGTGTTATACTTTCTTCACCCAGACGAACAGGAGTAATTCCACTCTCATTAACTGCACCTGTGAGCATCGACACGGTTGGATAGCCACGGTAGCCGGCTGGAAAAGGAATAAATGTTTTCTGTCCAGCCTCTTGTTTGACGGACGCGCTACCATCGCTAGTTTTCATGCGCTTGGTTCGGTGCGCATCCACATTTGAAACTTCAAACCAACTCTTTCTGCTCACTGTGTACTCGATATACCCAGCGACAGTGTTTATAAAGTTCTCATCGAGGACTCCGTCAGTGAACCAGGCACCACCAGTAACATCCTCACTGGGGGCGAGGCCCGCCAGCATGTACATTTTCCGACTTGGGAATTTGACATTGTGCACGCTCTTGATATAGTTCTTTCCCTCCAAAGATTTAAGGCAACGGTCTAAGATAGACTTATGTAAACCAGTTCGAGTTCCGATCGCACGGACCCAGATACCGTTGCGACCAGTGGAGTGGATCACGTTGTATACCAAACTTTCGTCCGGGCTCAGGTTCTGAAGTCTGAGAGTAAAATTGTCACGTTAGCCTATCATATGGGAGGTCGCCCGAAAAGTCCTAGAGGACAATGGCATACTTTTCAGCATCTTCCCGTGAGATAATCTTCCAAGCCAATCGGTCATTTTTGCCCTGAAGAAGGCGAAACAATTTTTGATCAACGAGCGATTGGGTGCATCGCAGCAGAAGCGCAAGGTCCGATTTGGGGACTATGCCGAGGCCAAGCAGGTCCTGCTGGTAGAACAGTTGATCAGGAGGGTAGTTGTTTAGGCAATGCTCGTAGAGCTTAGAGGCGAGCTCAGTGACTGAGGCGCCGGTGGCCCCCGCGGAGGCCATTTTCAACGAGATGAAGCCGAGTCGAAAGACGAATGCAATCACCGAGAACGTTTATGAAAGGGCATATTCAGAGAGGCATGTTATACCAGCATCTATCTATACGGAAGAGTGACAAAGAATACCCGACTGGGTTGAAGGAGAGCCTGTGAGAGGAGAACTTGGCGAGTGCGACAGCGGCAGAAAAAGATGTTTTTGACGGCTTTTCCATTCTCTTTTTGCCCGTAGCGGGGAGCAGCTGCCTAGCACGGTCTAGCGCGACAGAGCTCTGGCTCATTCAAGTCATTTATGCCTGAGGCACTCGAATCCTCTCGGAAATTTCGAGAAGCTCCGCAGAGCTCATTAACTTGCCGCAGCTTCCCCCGTCAGCAGACGATCTCGACTGGAGTCGATTTCAAACGGCACATTTCTTCCCTTTCATTTCAACCCAACAGCTATTGAACCCTGACAGCATGGCTGACGCTTTGAAGGCAGAGGGCAACAAGGCCTTCTCTGCAAAGGACTATCCTACCGCTATGTATGTATTTTACCCCGCTTTATCACAAGTTGTCGTGCTAATCGCTTTACAGTGACAAATTCACCCAGGCTATCGCAATCGAGCCCGAGAACCACATTCTTTACTCCAACCGTTCCGCAGTGTACTCTGCTCAATCCGAATACGAGAAGGCTCTCGAAGATGCCAACAAGGCTACGGAAATCAAGCCAGATTGGTCCAAAGGCTGGCAGCGTAAGGGAGCTGCCTATCGCGGTCTTGGAGACCTTCGTGAGTGATAGCTTGACTTGAGTTGCTTCATTATTAAGTGTCACTAACAGACCCGTAGTGGCTGCTCACGATGCGTACGACGAGGCCCTCAAGATCGAGCCTGGAAACGAGCAAGCTAAGTCCGGTATGAATGCCGTCAAGAGGGCTATTGACGCCGAAGCTCAGGCTGACGGCGTCACTGGTGATCCTCTGGGCGGACTTGGTGGCATTTTCAACGACCCCCAACTTTTCCAGAAGCTGGCCAGCAACCCGAAGACCTCGAGTCTCTTGGCAGATGGCGAATTCATGGCCAAGTTGCAGCGCATTAAGCAGAATCCGAACAGTGTCGGTGAAGAGATAAAGGATCCCCGCTTTTTGCAGGTTATGAGTGTTCTTTTGGGTATTGATATGAGCTTTGGTGCTCCTCCGGATGGCGCTGCCGCCTCTAGTGCCGCAGAGCCCCAAGAAGACGTGCCAATGCCTGATGTCCGCTTCACCGCCTCTGGGGCAAAGAAGGAGCCCGAACCTCAGCCTGAGCCCGAGCCCGAGGATGAGGAGGTGATCGCAAAGAAGAAGGCGCAAGAAGCGGGAGACGCTGAAAAGAAGATCGGTAACGACTTCTACAAAAAGAAGCAGTTCGATGAGGCCGTTCAGCACTACGAGAAGGCCTGGGAGCTGAACAAGGATATCACTTACCTCAACAACATTGGCGCCGCTAAGTTCGAGAAAGGTGATCTTCAGGGTACTATTGAAATTTGCCAAAAGGCCATTGAAGAAGGCCGTGAAGTTAGGGCTGACTTCAAGACCATGGCCAAGTCTTACACAAGAATTGGTACGGCGTACGAGAAGCTTGGCGATCTCACCCAGGCAATTGAATACTATAACAAGTCGCTCACCGAACACCGAACCCCCGATGCCCTTACAAAACTCCGCAACGCAGAGAAGACCAAAGCTAAGGCTGAGAAGGAAGCCTACATCGACCCGGCTGAGGCCGAGAAGGCTCGTGAGCTCGGTCAGAAGAAGTTCCAGGAGGCTGACTGGCCTGGTGCTGTTGACGCTTTCACTGAGATGACGAAGCGTGCTCCCCAGGATCCTCGAGGTTTCTCTAACCGCGCCGCAGCTCTCATCAAGCTTATGGCCTTCCCTCAGGCTGTTCAGGACTGCGACGAAGCAATCAGCCGTGATGCCAAGTTCATCCGTGCTTACATGCGCAAGGCACAGGCTCTGATGGCTATGAAGGAGTACAACAAGGCCTTGGATGCTTGCACTGAAGCGCAGGAGAATGATGATGGAACCCATGCCCGCGAGATCGATCAGCAGCAGCAGAAGTGCTTGGAGGCACAATTCAGCTCTCGTGCGGGCGAGACTGAACAACAGACCATGGAGAGAATTCAGAACGATCCAGATGTAAGTGGTGTCAACTTTGATTGGTTTTTATTTAGAGTATACTAACCCTCAACAGATCATGGCTATCCTTCAGGATCCAGTCATGCAGAGCATTCTGCAGCAGGCCAAGAGCGACCCTGCTGCTCTGCAGGAACACATGAAGAATGCCCAGGTCCGCCTTAAGATTCAAAAACTGATGGCTGCTGGTGTCATCCGCATGGGACGGTAAACGGAAACTCTGTGGCTACAAGCAGATAAGCGTGATGGGATGAACTGAGACGAGAGTAATCTGTTTTCGACAAAAAGGCTAGCTTATGAATTGATGCATTTTTAGCTATATTTCAATATCTTGATTATGCCCTGCTGGGATGCTTTCGGGGAGTCTCTATGTTGCAGCAGTATATCATATCATATGCCGCGAAATTTTCCCGTGCAAATAGTTGTCCCCTGCGTTTCCTGGTCGGTAAATGTAATATTAGTGTTACCTTTCGCAAGGACTGGAAAGGGAGAAGAGAACCTAAATAAATCCTTTACTTCCTTTAGTCCAATGCTGTGCGATATACATAAACATATTCAACAATTGCACTCTGACTAAGTTGATACAATATTTACTAGTGTCGAGTAGCTATAAGTATTCGGGGTACTTTTGCTGAGGAAGAGAGTCCTAACCCTTGTTCTTGGTCTTTTTTCCTACTCTATTTATTTCATTTTTTCTTTTTCTTTTTCTTTTCTCCTCTTTTCTTTTCTTTGGTCATAGTGACTGTTCTTCAAATTTTCCTTGATTGGCTTTGAACTCGATTGTCCGTCATATCCTTTCTCCTAATTCTATGAGTCGTTCTGTTGAGGGAAGTAAAGTAATAGGATATATTTAAAACCATTGGTCAATGCCTTCGACTTGATCCCAGGACAACCGACAGACTCATTCCTCGATAGGCTGATCATTGACAAGAAAATTGCAAGTGGAATTACTACAGATCAACCCGTGTATATTACCAGACAAGGAACCGATAGACTACAGGGAGGTTAGTACTGCGTGCGCCATAGGCGCTCTGTAAACCCTTAGGGCTTGGCTGACTGAGGCAACCTCTCAGCCGCACGTCCACTCAGTGGCTGGGAAAACAAATGCGTTACGACTGACCCATATCAAAGGAAGAGAAAAAAATTTCTTTTTTTAAAAAAAATAATCAATAAATAAATAAGTAAAGGGAATAGGGAATAAGGGTCCCGGAATACCCGATCAATTTCCCCAAACAGGCCGGAAATATTCCAACATTTGATTTCCGGTAGACTAAAAGCCCACAGATCGGAGTCGTACGTACACCTTTCCCAAGAATGACATATATCCTCCACTCGGCAGCATCTTAGTTCACGACGAACATGCAGTCATTATGCAATCGGTCTGATTTAGAGCGACCCATAGTGTTTGTGTGATCAAGGCCCACACTTACGAACCATGGATTGCTGGGTGAGTTGATTTGGGTTGCGCTAGGATCGTACTGAGTAAAAATTGAGAGGAGTTAGAAGGAAGTGTTGGTAGCGACTGACCTATCTGAGTCCCCCCGAGGTGGTTCCCCGCGTTGAGGTTGGTCTGTTCATGTGCACAGAGTACTAGGGCAGCGTACAGAGTACATGTCTTCAATCAATCTAGTTCATTCTATTCGGATTTTTCTACGATTCCCTTTCCCTTTCCAGCCCGCTTTTCCCTCTGGTGGTAGAATAAATGGGGTGGGCAACAGTAGAAGACGAGTGAGCGAATTTTCACATAGCAAGTTTACGTTTGCTCTCTTGGAGGTATGCGACAGTCAATACTATTTAAGATTTTAAATTGAATTGATGAGCAAACTGTGGCAAACACGGGTGGTAGTGCGAAGACTGTGCAGATCTCAGGTCAAAGCTGAATAAGGTTGAATGGCAAGATCAACAAGGCAATTGCAACTCCAAGTCCCAAATGGAAGCGGTATTCGCCTATTAGTGTACATAATATATAAAGAGAGGAAGCTTGACGTAGGGGGGTCTGTCACATGGGGGTTCGATTAGGGTTAATCCTCAGGTATGGCTATACGCAGTACATATGTTGATGTAGTATCAAAAAGAGTATGTAACTTTTCTAAACGAAGCAAATATTGTGTCATCTGTGTACCAAACCACACCGTGGCAATTTGCTTGGTTTTCAGTCTCCGATCGGAATATATTCCGTGCAATCTCAGTACTCGAACAATTATTTGTTGCAATGACTCTGAAGGTACTCGACCTTCGATGGAACCCGAGCCACGTGAATGTGGATGACACTATCAAGCAAAATGAGCGAATCATGAATGGGTTACTCCGTTCTGCCAAACCACTGTCCGATGATCGGGAAACAGGAAAATACTATACTACTAGATGCTCCACCCTCATGCATGCTAGCCTCCTTACTAAGTGGATAATCGGTCAATGGTTTGGGATGAGGAGCAATTGCTTGGCAGGGCTGTCCCAAGGTAATATTACTGGTAGCCAGGCACCGAAGACTCATTACAAGAGTTCATACAAACAGAAGTGCACTAGCGTTGATTAATGTGGCGCAGCTCGAATCCCTTTCGTGGCGGTGCACAGTTCTATCGATCGGCCTTCTAATCGATCGATCTAGCTTATTATGTAAATAGAGGGTCGCATTGTTATGTTGGTGGTAGATGCGGTGAGCCGAGAGAATTACCTACCTAACCTACCATTGCTTTGGTCTCCTGCTTTCTCCTATTTGCTCTTTCTATTCGGCTGATAGGGAACTGGCCGGTTTTGATAAAAATCAGTGGCTGGGTCCTTGCTAAGACGATAGTAGTATAGCCAATCCACAGGTGTGGAGATAAGTCGGGTAAGATTACGACTCCACGACAGAGAGCGTGCGCCGTGAAAGAGGAAGCGAGTGAGATGGACAACCATCTGATCGACTCTCTTTATCTATTTTGAATTTTTGACTAGTATTCAATCCCAGATCGACGTCACGGCCGCGGATCTCTTTTCCTTCTCAGCATTATTCGGTCTTCTTTTTCTTTTCTTTTCTTTTTTGTTCTACACATCATTCAAATTGTGACCACTTGTTCTTTCGGCATATTTCCCCATTTCTTCCTATTTGTTTATCCCACTACTTTTTGATTAAGCCATTCCTTAGCTCCCTCATCAGTATCACTGGTTCCCCACTCGTATCTAGGAGATCCATCCTTTTATCCCCATCAAGGAAGTTTTTCTTTTCTTTCTTTCTTTTTTTTTTTCCCCCCCTTTCTTTTATTCTTTTTCTTCCTTTCAGCTCTTCACCAGCCACGGTTCTCCTTGACGCAAGTGGCTTTGCCGAACTCAATCCGTTTTCGCTTTCAGCTCTGATTTAGTTCGGCCTCCCTTCACCATCATAAGATCATTTTCTGCTCTTTCAAAGGGGTCTCTTCGCTTTCTTTGAGCAGTCATTCTTCGGTAAGGATTACTCTATGCTCTTTCTGTACTGTTCCCATGGTCCTCGATTTTCATCCCTTTCCCGAAATCCACAATCCGTCCTGTAACTGAGCTCTCGGGCTTAACCGTGGATTCAGCCACTCCCCGCTGCGGAGAACTCGAAGGCAACCATCGATTCTCCCCCGAGCGCCAACTCACTTCGGACATTGACGAATCCTTGTCCAACACCCACTTTTCGCCGACTCTCCTTTTTTATTCTATCAATTTCCTTTCCTTTACTTCCCCATTCCCTCCCATCCTCGCTATTCTTAGATAGTTTGATGCTTAACATCTCCAACCCATTCTTGTTTGCAATTGCGCGTTAGCGTATAAGAAACGGGGAATTCCATATCAGGAGATCTGACGACATTCCAGATTGTATCGGTTGGGGATTTGTAATCGGTGATCCTTCACCCTGGGCCTTGTTGAATTGGTCCCGCCAACCAGAGAGCCATGGCGTCGCTGGAGTTAGAGAGAGAAAAGATCGAATTGAAGGAGGAAGGCGCCATTGAGGCAGCCGAATTGGCCCCTCAAGACCCTCAAGCCGCTGCGGCTGCGGAGAAAGTGTTGGTGGATGAAACCAGGAAAGCTGGCCTTCCAGCCTACCAATTTGATCCAAATGCGACCCCCGAAGAAAAAGCGGCCGCGGCAGCAGCTGTAGGTTTCCCGCGATATCTATCTTTTTGACCATGGACTCTTCGCTGACGAACGATTTCCTACTGTAGCGACTACCTCCGGGCTTAGAGCATGACAGGAAACCGAAAGGAATGGCGATCATCACGGACAAGGTAAGTTTGGACAATGATTTCCTTTTTTACACCTCATAGGGAACCTTTGCCTAATTTTGTGCACCCATAGGATGATGGTACTCCTGCCCAATACGATCTTCCCCCACCGAAATCTGCAACAGCCCTGCTGGATGAAAAGAAGACAGAGGCTGCCCAAGGAGAGAACGGTATGACCGAGGACTTGCGATGGGCACGAGACAGAACTGGCTGGGCTCCTCGGTTCCACGAGGAGCGACGGAGGAAGAAAAGGCAGAAGGGACGCTGTTGGACCACCAGGACTTTCTGGAAGGGAGATTAGATGACAAGTTTTTCGGCGGTAAGTGAGCCCTTGTGTGGCTGCTGTATAGACGCTGACCCGGTATAGATTGGTACCACAATGCTGCTATCATAGTTTTTGCTTGTTTGTCCTCTTGGATCATTGCGATCCTAGGTGGGGGCTTAGGCTGGATTTTCATTTTAATGGCCGCCTGTAGCACGTACTACCGGACATCGATTCGTCGGGTCAGGCGAAATTTCCGCGACGACATCAACCGCGAGATGGCTAAACAACGTCTGGAGACCGATACCGAAAGTTTGGAATGGATTAATAGTTTCTTGGTCAAATTCTGGCCCATCTATGCGCCTGTTCTGTGTGACACGATTATCAACTCGGTCGATCAGGTCCTCAGCACTTCGACTCCGGCCATGCTTGACAGTCTCCGACTGAAAACGTTTATTCTGGGCTCGAAGCCTCCTCGATTGGAGCACGTAAAGACTTATCCTAAGACAGAGGTTGACACAGTCATCATGGATTGGAAATTCAGTTTCACCCCGAACGATACTATGGACCTGACAGCTCGTCAATTGAAGAACAAGATAAACCCCAAAGTTGTCTTGGAAGTTAGATTAGGTAAGGGTGTTGTCAGTAAAGGTCTAGATGTGATTGTCGAGGATATGGCTTGCAGCGGTTTGATGAGGGTGAAGGTGAAGCTCCAGGTTCCTTTCCCTCACATTGAGAGGGTTGACGTCTGCTTCTTGGAGCGCCCAGAGATTGACTATGTTTGCAAACCCCTGGGCGGTGACACACTTGGATTTGACATCAACTTCATTCCCGGCCTAGAAACCTTCATCAAGGAACAAATCCACAACAATTTGGGCCCCATGATGTACACTCCCAATGTCTTCCCTGTCGAGATTGCGAAAATGCTTGCCGGGAATCCTGTGGATCAAGCGATTGGTGTCGTTGCTGTTACACTCCATGGCGCTCATCAATTGAAGAATCCTGACGCATTTGCTGGTACTCCTGATCCATACGCAAGCGTCTCCTTGAATGGCCGTACGGAACTAGGACGCACAAAGACCATTCACGACACAGACAGCCCAAGATGGAACGAAACAATTTACGTTATCATCACCTCGTTCTCTGACACTTTGACTATTCAGCCATATGACTGGAATGAGTTCCGAAAGGATAAAGAACTCGGTACTGCGACCTTCCCCCTGGACCGGCTTGAAGAGGAGCCAGAGCACGAGAGTATTTACCTGGAAGTTATGGCTAGTGGCCGGTCCCGTGGTTCTGTTCATGCGGATATCCGATTCTTTCCCGTCCTGGAAGGAAGAACGCTTGAGAACGGCGAAGTTGAGCCAGCCCCAGAACTGAATACGGGTATCGCTCGCTTTACAGTCGAACAAGCTAAGGACTTGGATGGTACAAAGAGTCTTGTCGGTCAGCTAAATCCCTATGGTGTTCTCCTCTTGAACGGAAAGGAAATTCACATCACGAAGAAGTTAAAGCGCACGAACAACCCTATCTTCCAAAATGCTTCCAAGGAATTTTTGGTCACCGATAGAAAGAATGCTCGACTTGGCTTGGTAATCAAGGATGATCGTGACCTTGCCAGGGACCCAATCTTGGGTACCTACCAGATCAAGTTCAATGATATGCTCAAAATGATGGAGAAAGGCCAGGATTGGTTCCATCTCCATGGCGCTAAGACAGGGCGCGCCAAACTCACTCTGCAGTGGAAGCCTGTTGCCGTGGGTGGCATCTCGGGCAGTGCTGGCTATGTTGATCCAATCGGCGTGATGCGCTTCCACTTCAAGAGCGCAACTGACCTCAGGAACTTAGAAACTATGGGCAAATCTGATCCGTATGTTCGCGTACTACTCTCCGGCTACATGAAAGCTCGGACCGTAACGTTCAGAAGTAACCTCAATCCCGAGTGGGATGAGGTGGTTTACGTTCCGATCCACAGCGCTCGTGAAAAGCTCACTTTGGAAGTTATGGATGAAGAATCCGTCGGCTCCGACCGATCACTGGGATCGTTTGAAATCAACGCCTCAGATTACGTCCGCGAGAATGAGAACGGAGAATACCTCACTGATGACGAGAAGCAGCATATCTCCAGTGATCTCCGCATTGGCCATGGTCGAGTCAAGGGAAAACTCAATTACACTGTCGCATTCTACCCCAGCATGCCTGTTGTTAACCCTGATGACGAGGTCGAGGAAGATGATCTGACAGAAGGCGTTAATGGTGACGAGGAGAGTAGCGATCAGCCCAGGAAGAGCGTGGACTCTAGACGCAAGATCTCGCATACCAAATCGCCTAGCACGGACTCCAAGGCTGCTACAACAAATGGCACGAATGGTACAGCGGAGTCGAAGACCAGCCTTGACTCATCTAGGCCCGCTACTATCAAGGATTCGGAAACGATGTCTGTCAGGTCCATGAAAGAAGTGCCAAAAACTTTCATTTCACTGGAGGATATAGCGCAATATGGTAATCCCCCCACATTTCCATTTCCCCAGACATTGCTTCATTTCTGTATTTGAGACTAACCTGTCCTCAGAGTCTGGCTTCCTTGTCTTCAAGTTCCATCAGGTCCACCTTTCTCGCAGCAATGTACAAGTGGAGGTTTTGATGGACGACTATATGTTCCCTGCATATACATCACCTAAGATCCGCTCCAAGTCTGCCCAGATTGAAGACAGTATGTGATTGCTCTTGGCAAGAGTATTATAAAATGAAAACTAATCTTGTCGCAGTTGGTGATGCTTTCGTGCGTGAACTCGAATTCTCGAAAATTACGCTTCGGATTGTGGACAAGGACGATGCTAAGGCGAGTAGTGACGAGCATACTGTTGCAAAACTTACAGGCGATACGCTTTCTACTTTGCAGCGCATCTTGGTAAACGAGCCCCCGCCATGGTTACAAATTCGGTATCCCATAACTGACTGCCTCTAGTACAACCCAACCGAACTCGCTCTGCGGTCGGACAGTGGGGAAGTAAGTAAGGTCACTGTTAGTGCTCGGTATATCCCTGTACATATGAAGCTTGACCCATCGGAAAGTATCAACAACATGGGAACCTTACGAGTGGACGTTCTTGATGCTGCTGAGCTCCCATCCGCCGATCGAAATGGCTTCAGCGATCCATACTGCAAATTCCGTCTCAATGATGAAGTGGTCCACAAGACCAAGGTACAGAAGAAGACTCTTCACCCGGCCTGGAACGAATACTTCGAAACACCTATCAAGTCTCGGATCGCGGCAGACTTCCGAGTGGACGTATATGATTGGGATTTCGGTGACAAAGCAGATTATCTGGGCGGTACCCACATCGATCTTAGAGTACTGGATCCCTTCCAAAGCAAGGAAATATCTCTTCCACTTGATGGCAAGTCGGGTGCAATCCGACTGAAGATGCTGTTCAAGCCGACCTATGTGATGCGGTCTCGGCAGGGTTCCTCGACCTTCTCCGGTACCTTTGCTACTCCTGGGAAGATCGTCGGAGCACCCGTGAAGGGTGTCGGATTCGTCGGTGGCAACGTCATCAAGGGTGCTACTTTGGGCGCTTCTTTCTTGAAGCGCGGTATCACGTCGCGATTCCACAAAGATGATTCTTCGAGCATCAATGAGGTCGCAGAAGATGCGGAGGACGCAGCCCAGCTGGAGGCACCGTCTGTTCTAGTTGAGGGCAACACTCCACCTAGCTCAGCGCAAAATAATAACTTGCAGCACTCGCGCACCCGGAGTGTGGCTTCGCATTACAGTGATAGGCTTGGCCTCGCCGGTAAAGGAGATACGGGAACTGCTACGATTACCGTGGTATCTGCCACCGAATTCCCTCCGTCGGCTAATGTGCGTGTCATTGTGAAAGCCCTTGGTCCCAAGCCCAAAGAGGTGCTCAAGAGCAAGGCCCACAAAGCCAGTGGTGGTACTGTGCATTTCGATTCGTCGCATGAGACCTGCCGCGTGCACAATACCACAGCCGATGCGCAGTATCAAATCCGGGTTGTTGACCATGCCACATTTGGTTCCGATGATGTTCTCGGAGAGGCGCTCTTTTTCGTTGATGACCAAGGCTCCGTGGCCGGACAGGAGAAAGTGGTGAAGGTTGGTAGTGGCTCTGTCGCTATCCGCAGCAGCTTCTCGGGATCCGAATCTGCCCTCCGGCCCGGCACCGCTCATTCGAACGGTGGAGATGCGGCGTCCGACGTAATGGACAGCCCAGATTCCAAGAAGCCCCGCCGCAGCTTCCTTAGCAAGAGGAGCGTTAGCGGAGCATAAACGGCGGGCGTACTTCCTCGAAGCGTTCATGAGGAGGAAGTATAGCAGTCGAAGAGGCGTTCTGCCCTGATACGCTTCTCTATGTATTTGTTCCTGATGCCCTTTATGATATTGCGATTTTCCATTATTGTTCCTGTTGTCGGCCGCTGGCCACCAATATGATGTGATATCCTTGAAGTTCTGATTGGCCACTGGCATTTCTGGGAGGCTAGATGTCGAATGAGTAAATCTTATTATGATTGCTATTGTTCTTCCAAGATAGATGGACGGGTCATAACTAGGTACTAGGTACCTTACCCTACTTTCTAAATGCAGTTGGACTGCCGTACATACAACCATACACCGCCGGAATGACCCTGGCAAAATGGAAGGAATGGGCCCAAACAGGACTATTAGGTTGTTGAACTGGACTGGACATGACATGTCTTATCCCGGACCCAGTGGAAGAAACGACTATTGGAGTAATGTGACCATCGGACCTCTGTTAGGGGCTTCGTTTTTAAGTTTTCTAGCCTCTTCTGTGAACTGTGTCGCTGGCCCGAGCGCATGAAAGCGATCTCATTCGGTTCGTATGGAGTAGTAACCCTGATCTCTGAGGAGGCATTTTCTATAGTCGGGCATAGTTATGACAGTTGTCAACGTGCTACATGTTTGGTACATATGATATTTATGACATACATACCTGCATATCAGGCATCAAGGACCCCCCTCCAACTGCATGAATTGTCCAGATTAGGGGGTCATGACCTCTGGCCCCTTCCCAACAGTCTTCGTTCCCCTTTCAGATCGAATCTGAATCAATCTCACGACAAAAGGAGTCGACGCCGGCAACTACCGTCCACAAGCCCTATGGAGTATGGGTACCCTAAGTGGGGTGGTCTTAGAAGTTAATAATACATATGGGCCCAGACCGGGAAATAATTGATATGGGCACGGTAAAATTAGAAAATCACAACCGGACTTGTCCTGCATGTCAACTGAGACAGACTTTGAGCGACGACTACGGAGGAGACCGAAAGTAAGCGTGGCGATTCATGGATTGGTGGCCGTGTGATCCGTTGGTGGGATCGTAGTTGATAGCGCTTTTTAGATAGGGAACAAGAAACCGACTGGACTGATCGGACCTACCATTGGACTTGCCCGGAATACACCCGTCAATAGTGCGTAAAACGGGTTCAATGACTAGGAGTACGGTATCACCGGTGTTCGGGATGTCTCAAAGTTGTCTGCGACTTTACTTAGTCGGCCTACGGGACGTCACTTAGTATCGAGGGATTGGGACAATTGTATGGGATATAGTAGGGCACGGAGCACCATGACCGCTTCTGAGTGGCTGAAGTTTCTCGAAAGTGCTCGTGCTCCCTCCTATCATATGGCGAGATTGTATGGAACAGACGAGGAAGTTTCGATGGGCAACTTGCAAGGTTAATTAATATTACGATGGCTCAAGAAATGACGAGGCAGTGGGGAACTCTCAAGATTACTCTTTGGACAATTAGTAAATTCGAACCCTGAGAAAAGGGGGATTTGCTCGGTCTAGAATAAGGAGAGTCCCGATGTCAGATGACGACGGATGACGACCTTTGCCTTTTCTTGCTTTGGATCTACCAACATCAGCTGCAGATATACATATTACAGGTATTAGTTAGGTGTAGTATAACTTACCCCTCCTCTCAAGAGTACTTGGTAATTCTCAACAATGCAGTTGCCGTCAGGCCTGGTATTGACGTACAGATGATGCTAAGAATAGGTAAAAGGTATCACGCTTGGCAGACTGAAAAAACAAGAATGTGTCCGCATTTGCTGGTTTCGTATGGTCAGTGGACCGTCACCGCCTCCCAGATTCCAGTGGTGGGCTGGTAACGGCGATGTATTAATACCGTTTTGGTCCCCTTGAATTGCAAACCCCACTTCGTTCCCCCCCCCCCTCTTGCTCTTACTCTGTAAAAGGCGATAAAAATAAAATAATATTAAA